>NC_134556.1:14129559-14429164 GCF_025594145.1 Primulina tabacum | reverse complement strand
TCCGTGTTGAGACGGCTGCGCGAGAATATTTTCCTTTCTAGACTTTTAATTATTTGGAGACTAGATTTTTGATATCTTTTTGTTTTATAAAAACATGTGGACGAAATTAACACAATTCAGATTATCATTGATATTTTATCAAAGTTTAGTTTTTCTTCAAGCTTTTCAAAGCTTTTGCTTTGTGTTCATTCAAAAATAAAACTTATCAAGATTCGTCTTGTGGCGTTTGTCGATTGATACCATACGGATTGTAAGGGGCAAGTTCCTTGAAGGTTCGTCTGTTCTCAATTGTTTAATCCGTGAATATTTATTGCTAAGTTTTTATAATTTAGAGGTGAATATCACACATTCAAACTTGATTCAAAAGATCGAGACAACAACGATTCTTTGTTCGTTATTGAATTGAGGCGTCGATTTTAATCGTGTTTGCTATTCGTTCGTACAAAGTTTCATATTACTCGCGCACATGCGCGACGTGTATCCGCGGTATGCACGAGGGTACCGAGAGTTGGACAAATTAACAAAGGCCTCGCGCATATGCGCGAGTAAGGGCGCGCATATGCGCGAGGTGCTGTGCAGAGGACGCGCTGAGACGTGCAGTAGGCCACCGAGCCACTTGGCTTGTTGCATGTACGAGATGTATGTATATATATATATACGTATATTACCATTTCTTCAGAAACAAAAAGGAGAAATTGAAGGAAACTTTGCAAAAATTATTCGTGGATCATAGGGTCACGATTGTGCAAAATCTAACCGTCTGATTTGGAATCCGACTTCGGTACTGTGTTTCTATCGACGCAGGCTTCAACAAGGACGTAAGTTTTGCTACGTTCTGATATGTTTTGAAATTATGGTATTGTCAAAATCTGATATGATTCCTATATGTTTCTTATTATGTTAAACATCGTATAATCGAAACTGCACTGAAGACAAATATCATATGGAATTGTTATGAATTTTGGAGATGATTGGATATCAGAATTGAGTCGTTATTGATTAGGAGATGTTGGAATTGATATCTGATAGATATGATATGGCTGGGTATATTGAGATTACGCCACTATGCCGTTGAAACGGAATTTGATTGTATTCTGATTATATCCCGTAGTGATTTGAAGAGCTATTGATATTATACTCCTTGATATTGTTATTGCAAGATTGATATTGACAGGCTTTGAGTTCGAGACTTCGACAGAGTCAGAGTAACAAAACGAAAGGTATAAATTAATGTTGAGTTGGGATTGCACAACTCGAGTGAGGTTTGACTCGAGTTTCCCTAAAACACATACCTTAGTTATTGCAGTGATATTTGCAATTATTGATATTGATGTGTGGTCTATATATTCATAGACAATGTATGTATTGAGTCATAGACTGATTCGTCTAGCTATCGGCTGATTCGTGATGCAAACGTGGTTGATCAAGCACCAAAGAAAGCATGGGAGTCGTTGGAGTTGCCCGAAGGACCTATAACGAGGGGACGTAGGAAGAAGTTTAAAGAAGCACTTTAAGACTCATGATGAACTTCCAAGGAGGATCTACAAATTGGGTGACTAAATTAGAGGAGGTTGGGAATCATGGGAATAATATTGGAGGTTTTTGGAATGTTATTCAAGTGCAATTGCCGAAGGTCCAGCGCACCTGCGCTAAAACAGGGACCGCACCCGCGGTCCAATGGCCGAAGGACCAGCGCACCCGCGGTAATAAAGGGACCGCACCCGCGGTCCATGATACTCGATTTTCCCGAAGCTGCACCGCACCCGCGGTCGGAACATCAGCGCACCCGCGGTCTTCACTGCCGTGTCAAACTTGCTAGACAACTTTCTTTATGACTTTTTGCACTATTTTTTATTATTTTATTGTATTTATATGCATTGTATCAACCAAAAACGTGATCATTCAGAAGTTTAAACATATTGGAGATTTTCTCAATATTCAAGGCTATTTTAGCTTTGGTTCATAACAAAATCAAACTTATCAAAGATTGCATCTTTGTGGCGTTTGTCGATTGTTTTTCGCTCGGATTGTCAAAACAAGATCTTGAAGGTTCGTTTGAAATTCAATTGTTTTATCGTTGATATTTGTTGCTAAGTTTTAATCGCTTAGAGGTGAATATCACAAATCGTTACTTGTTTCAAAAGATCGGGACAACATAATCGATCCTTGTTTGTTATTGAACTGAGGGTGTGATTTCAATATTCGTGCTTGTTTCATTCGTACGAGGTTTCGTATCATTTGGTATCAGAGCTTTGGCTCATTGAAATTCAAGTAAGTATTGTTCTTAATTTTCAGATCTTTCTAAAATTTTGTTCTGTTATCAGATCTGTGGTATCCTTTCGTTTCTTTTGTCAAATCTTTCTAATATATATAAAAAATAATATATCTAAGAAGAAAAATATAAATTTCATTCTGTTATTAGATCTGTGTTATTCCTTCGTTTCTGTTTTCAGATCTGTGTAATCCTTTGTTCTGTTTTCAAATCTGTGTTATTCTAGTGTTCTTGGGTTTGTGCAATCCAAGTGAGACAGTTGCAAGTGTTGTGAGTTGAATCTTGATAGTTTGGTATACAATATAAAGATTGATCACATCTTTGAGAGAACTATCACATTCGAGTGAAAATATTTGAGTGCGAGTGTTATTTCTTTGGAGTGATTGTGAGAATTTGGGTGAGGAACATCTTTTATTACTACTAACATTTTCTTGTAGGTACAAAATCTGAAAGTAAAATGGAGAGGGAAGTAGGAGAAGTTCGAACCAGGGTTGTCTAAGGTTCAAATGGAGGCGTTATTGGGGCATTTTAGTAGAATGATGAGGGCCGAGTTGGATCCTTTATATGAGAGGTTGGATAGGCTTGAATTTAGCACTAGTGAAAAAAATCTAAACCTAAAGGTTTGGGTACAGTCGAAGAAGATGATGATTATGAATTAGGAGTAGAAGAGGAGAGTCAAAACGAGAACTGGGGTAGGAGCGGAAGAGGTAGAGGATTTGGTAAGGGAAGAAGAGAAGCCTTACGGGGTAGGTACGATGATGGGAATAAGGAAGATAAAACATAGGTAGCATTAAGATGAAAATTCCGTCGTTCCATGATAAGTCGGATCCAGAGGCTTATTTAGAATGGGAAAAGCGAGTTGAATTCGTGTTTGATTGTCACCATTATTCCGAACAAAAGAAGGTTAGGTTGGCCGTGGTTGATTTGTTTGATTATGCACTTATTTGGTGGGATCAATTAGTGACCTGATGTGAATCTTTGTACGACGAATAGCAAACACGATTAAAATCGAATCGCGCCCTCAATTCAATAACGAACAAAAAATCGTTGTTGTCCCGATCTTTTGAATCAAGTGTGTATGTTGTGATTTTCACCTCTAAACTATGAAAAGTCTAGCAACAATAATCACGAAATAAAAACCGAAATTATAACGAACCTTCGAAGAACAAGTCGACGACAATCCGCACAAGCACGATCGACAAACGCCACAAAGTTAAAAACTTTGATAAGTTTGATTTTTGAATAACAATGAAGCTTTGAAAGTTTGAGAGAAAACTCTAAACTTTGATAAAATATCAATAATGATCTGAAAAGTTTAAAAGTTTACATGGTATTCTAGCTTATATAGGAAACAAAACCCTAAATATAGAAAATTGCATAATTAAAGATAACAAATCAATAATTAATTTAGAATTTAATTAAACTAAGAAAACTAGAATTCTCCTCGTAGCAGCGCCCGGGCGGTAGGATATTACGCTCAAGCGCCAGGTCTTCTGGCTTGTTCCCGCTCGGGCGGTAGAATTTGACCGCTCGAGCGCCGAGGGTTCTGGAAATTTTGCTTCCTCCAATTCATCCTCTACTTGATTGTGATGCAACCCGAACCCCTCGAGCCTTGTTTCCAACCCTTCATTGGTTGGATGAAGGGCAACATTCAACATCTTCAAGCGTCCTCTCGGGATAGGCTTGAAACGCATAGTGTCTCCTCGCAGCAGTCGCGCCCGGGCGGTAGGATATTACCGCTCGAGCGCCAGGTCTTCTGGCTTGTTCCCGCTCGGCGGTAGAATTTGACCGCTCGAGCGCCGAGGGTGAACGCATAGTGGCTGGCTAGATTCATATCATGACCACTAAGAGAAGATGCAATGAGAGGCCTATAGAAACTTGGCTGAGATGAAGAGCGTAATGGAAGAGGTTTTACCAAATCACTACTATAGAGAAATGTTTAAGAAGTTACAACTTTGAGACAGGGGTGTGAAGAGTGTTGAGGATTACTATAAAGAGTTGGAAGTAGTCATGATTAGAGCAAACATAGATGAGGATAGTGAGGCTACTATGGCTCGTTTTCTGTGTGGTTTGAACATGGAAATTCAAGACCAAGTGGAGCTTAGACATTACTTGGATCTAGATGAAATTGTGCAGATGGCGATAAAAGTGGAGCAACAACTCAAGAGGAGAGGAGTTGGGCCGTACCACACAATATGGGGAATACATCAACACCTTGGCGTTCCAAACCTTGTTAAAAGTGAAGAAAGCAAGGTAGTGGTCAAACCCCAAGTTGACATTAAACAGGAGGCGCCTAGCAAGGAGTGCAAGGTAAACCTGAAACTACTATAAATCGTTGTAGAGATATTAAATGTTTTAGGTGTCAAGGAGTTGGCCATATTGCTAGCAAATGTCCCAATAAAAGAGTGATGGGTGTTGAATAATTATGGGGAGTATGAATCTCATAGTGAGGGAGATGATGGAGAGGATGACAGATGAGATGCCTGCATTAGAGGATCCTGATGAGGGATATGAGGCAGTGTGGGCGAAGCATTAGTGACTAGGCGTATAATGAGTACCCAAGTCAAGGAAGAAGAAACTAACCAAAGGGAAAACTTATTCCATACTAGGTGTTTTGTCAATGCAAGGTTTGCAATCTTATTATAGATGGAGGAAGTTGTGTACAATGTTGCTAGTTTTGAGATGGTTGAAAAATTGAGCTTGCCTACTTTGAAACATCCTCAACCATATAGGCTACAGTGGTTGAATGACTGTGCTGAAGTGAAAGTGAACAAACCAAGTCTTGGTTCATTTTCGATTGGGAAGTATATTGATGAGGTGTTATGTGATATGGTGCCAATGCATGCTTGTCATATTTTGTTAGGGAGACCATGGCAATATGATAGGCAAGTGACACATGATGGGTTTAAAAATAGATATTCTTTTGTACTCAGAAAGAACCCAATGTTTTACTTCCTTTGTCCCCAAAACAAATCATGGAAGACCAATGACAAAAGAAAAAAAGAGATGAGGCTGAAAGAAATAGTGAAAAGAAAAGTGAGGTGGCCTTAAACAAACAAGAAAAGATATGGTCCAAACAAAAGTGATAAAAAAATGATGAGATGACCATAGTGATAAAAAAAGATGGAAAATAGAAATGAGAGGAAAGAGGTCAAAAGAAAAACATTTGGCCCCAAAAGAGTGATATGAAACAATTGTTGCACACACCTGATACACTTGTGTTGATTGTTTACAAAGAGATTGTGACACCCTCGACCGGGTTTAATAAAATAACAGCGGGAATTTAAAATTTTCTAAAAAGAAAGAAGGATATAAAATACATGTCAATGTATAATCAAAAGTATATACATGATCAATCAAATGATACAACAAATACAAATATCATTTTTGTGATCATGTCAAAATACTAGCAAAATGACTTCTTCCTTCCTTCTCTATATGCATATGACTCCGGCCCACAATCAACGTCCCGGTCCGTCGCACTTATCTGCATCACATGAAATAACTGAAATGAGTATAAAACTCAGCAAGTGGAACTCTTACATAGCAATGGATACATAGCATACTCTGAAAAACATGACTTTGAAAACATTAAACACCATCAACTCTGAAACATGAATATCATATTATGAATAACAATAACGATGGTATTTCTCTTTTCTCTGTTGGATTGATATCTATATAGTAACTCTATCTCTGTACCTATATCCCATCGACATAAATCGATAACTCTGCGGGATATAAGCCTATGGTCGTTGATTAACTAATTGCATGCAATCTCTGACTATGTATGTATCAATCCATAAATCATTTAAACTCTCTCTTTGGCATTAAATCAAACACTTGAAGACTCTTTTCTCTTGCATTAAACCATATATTGCACCATTATAAACTCATAATCATAAACCCATATCAATAAATCTATAAAACCAACACAATCACCAAACCCATGATTTCTCCCAACACCATAATCAAGAAATAAACAAACCCATAAGCTTACCTTAGCTCCTTGAACCCAAAATAACCTTGCTCTCAACACAAATAACCAACAACAAGCTTGAATCAAAGAAAGGGAAGAAAGAAATGAAGAAACCCTAGTCTCCCCATGAGCATAAATCGAGAATGAAGGGAAAAGAATGAGAAAAAGTGAACCAACTCATGCCTTATATCACTTAAATCTCGAAAACACGCTTTCACTCTCCACAAAGGACCGCGGGTGCGCTATGCCTTCGGCACCTCATCCAAAAATTCCACAATTGACGACCGCGGGTGCGCTCCACAAAGGACCGCGGGTGCGCTCTGGTCTCTGCCTGAACACCGCAGGTGCGCTACACCTTGCACCGCGGGTGCGCTGAGGCTACGGGAAAACAACCGAAATTCTGAAGCATGAGACCGCGGGTGCGGTGTCTTCTTGACCGCGGGTGCGGTCACCTCTGTATCCAACAACCAACTCAACGCAACAAAGATCGAATCGCAACGCTGATACAATATAACTACACATCAACTAATATCAACAACACCAGAAAACAATTATAACCAACAATACTATAACCCATAATCACAACTCTTAACATCAAAACTATACTTAAACTCAACTAAATAGTCAATAATCATACGAAATCTTAAACCATACCGTTCACCAGGCTTGGCTATTACAATCTCCCCTCCTTAGAGGAATTTCGTCCTCGAAATTGACGTCACTGCGCAAACAACTCAGGATACTTCTCTTTCATCTCATCTTCTGGTTCCCACGTGGCTTCTTCAATCAAATGATTTCTCCAAAGAACTTTAACAATGCCTATCTCTTTGTTTCTCAACACTTTAACTTTGCGATCCAGAATCTGGACTCGAATCTCTTGGTACGTCAAATTCAGCGTCAAATCCAATGGCTCGAGGCAAAGAACATGGGAAGGATTCGCAATATACTTCCTAAGCATTGAAACATGAAAACATTATGAACTCTGTCAAGATCTGGCGGTAGGGCTAACCTGTAAGCTCGATCACCAACTCTATCCAAGATCTCAAATGGGCCAATAAATCTCGGACTCAACTTTCCCTTCTTGCCAAACCGCATCACACCCTTAAGAGGTGCTATCTTCACGAACACATGGTCGCCCACCTCAAACTGCAACGGCCTACGACGCACATCAGCATAACTCTTTTGTCTCGACTGTGCTGTCTTCATCCTCTCTCGAATAACAGCAACAACATCAGCTGTCTGTTGGACCAACTCTGGACCCAACATCTTCCTTTCACCAATCTCATCCCAATACAATGGCGATCTACACTTCTGCCATAAAGTGCTTCATACGGTGCCATGCCAATCGTCGCTTGGTAGCTATTATTGTACGTGAACTCAACAAGAGGCAATTTGGAATCCCAGCTACCAGGATAATCAATAGTACAAGCTCTGAGCATATCCTCTAGAATCTGAATAACTCTCTTTGATTGACCGTCACTCTGGGGGGTGATATGCTGTACTGAATGCTAACCGTGAACCCATAGCTCTGTGCAAACTCTTCCAAAACTCTAGAGTAAATCTAGGGTCACGATCAGACACGATCGACACAGGAACACCATGAAGTCTAAAAATTTCAGCTATGTACTCTTCGGCATATTGGTTCATAGAATACGTCGTCTTGACTGGAAGAAAATGCGCTGACTTGGTCAACCGATCAACAATAACCCAAATAGAGTTAAAACCTTTCTGCGTCCTTGGAAGACCAGTCACGAAGTCCATCGTAATATGCTCCCATTTCCATTGAGGAATCGGTAATGACAACAATGTCCCAGCAGGTCTCTGATGCTCGATTTTCACCTGCTGACAAGTTAGGCACTGTGAAATAATATGGCAATATCCTTCTTCATACCTGGCCACCAATAGAGTCTACGAAGATCTTGATACATCTTGGTGCTGCTTGGATGTATCGAGTATGGCGCGGTATGTGCCTCTGTCAAGACGTCTCGCCGAATATCATCACCAACAGGAATACATATACGGCCTCTGAAAGTCACCAAACCATCTCCATTCAATCCAAACTCCGAATTACCTCTCTCCTCTACTCTGGCTCTCAACTCTGTCAATTGTAAATCATAGACCTGCTCTCTACGGATCCTGTCCGTCAATGTAGCCCGAATGACTAACGCTGAAAAGCGAGCAATGGTTCTTTGAACAACCAAAGCTATCTCTTCTCGCTGCAAATCTAACAACAATGGCTTCTGAATCAAAGAATTCAAAGAAGAACTCGACTTATGGCTCAAAGCATCTGCTACAACATTTGCCTTCCCTGGGTGATAACTAATCGTCACATCATAGTCTTTGACAAGCTCTAACCACCGTCTTTGTCGCATATTGAGTTCTTTCTGAGAAAACAAATACTTCAAACTCTTGTGGTCCATGAAAATTTCACACTTTTCGCCATATAAGTAATGTCTCCAGATTTTCAAGGCGAAAACCATAGCTGCCAGCTCCAGATCATGCGTAGGATAATTCTTCTCGTAGTCCTTCAACTGGCGAGAAGCATAGGCTATAACCTTTCCACGTTGCATCAGCACTGCACCGAGGCCCTTCTTCGACGCATCGGTATAAACAACAAAATCCTCTGAACCACTGGGCAATGCAAGTACCGGAGCTGTCGTCAATCCATCTTTCAACTCTTGAAATCCACTTTGGCAATCATTGGACCACTCAAACTTCACAGTCTTCCTCGTCAGATTGGTTAACGCCAGGGCAATCTTGGAGAAATCTAAAATAAAACGACGATAATAACCCGCCAAACCAAGAAAACTGCGTACCTCTGATACAGTGGTAGGGATAGGCCATTTCTGAATCGCCTCGATTTTCACTAGATCAACCGCTATACCATCCTTCGAGACAACATGTGTGACACCTCGACCCGTTTACAATAATAGTAGCAGCGGAATTTAAAATTTTCTTATAAAATGAAGGAAGGTTTCAAAATACATCACCATAAAATGTTTAAAAGTAAATAAATGATCATTCAAATGATATAACAAAATACAAAATATCATTCCAATGATCATGATCCAAAAATACTTGCAAAATAACATCTTCCTTCCAACTTCGTATGCATATGACTACGGGCCACAATCAACGTCCTGGTCCGTCGCACTTATCTGCATCACATGAAATAACTGAAATGAGTATAAACTCAGCAAGTGGAGCTCTTACATAGCAATGATACATAGTATATTCTGTAAAACATGGCTTTGAAAACATAAAATACCATCAACTCTGAAACATGTATATCGTAGCAATAGCATAACAATGAGATGGTATTTCTCTTTACTATGGTGGATTGATATCAATAGTAACTCTGTCTGTGGTGCTCTTATCCCATCGATATAAATCGACAACTCTGAGGGATATAAGCCTATGGTCGTTGATCAACTAATTGCATGCAATCTCTGACTATGTATCTATCAATCCATAAAACATTTAAACTCTTTCTTTGGGACATTTTATCAAACACCTTGAATACTATATCTTTGTATTCCCTTTCAATACAATTGAGACATAAAATGCCTCCAATAGATATAACAAATGAATCAATACATAACTATGAAGCAAATGAAGGGAATAACACATTACAACCTTTGAAACACAATACATATAACATCATGTGAGCACAAGGGATGAATTTCCACTTACAAACCACAAGAACACCTTGAATCTAACTCCTTGGTTGAAATCCTACAACAATAACCCGTATATAACACCATCATCAACTCAATAATCAAGAACCCATGCCAAATAATCCATAAAACCAACATAACAACAAACCCATATCATCTCTCTTCCAAAACCAAGAAATAACAACACCAAAAGCTTACCTTAGCTTCCTAGCACCGAGAAGAACTTCGATCTTAACTCAAATCACCAACTAAAAGCTTGAATCGAATATAGGAAGTGAAAGAAATAAGGAACCCTAGCCTTCCCAAGGAGAGAAATCCGAAAATGAGAGGTGAGAAATGAGAGAAATGGAGCAACACTTGTATATAAGCACTTAAAACTCCAAAAACACGTTTTTTAAAAATCCCTGGCCGCTCGGGTGGACATATTTTTCCGCTCGGGCGCGGAACTCTCGGCCAGAAATCCAAAATTT
This sequence comes from Primulina tabacum, assembly GCF_025594145.1. NCBI lineage: Eukaryota > Viridiplantae > Streptophyta > Magnoliopsida > Lamiales > Gesneriaceae > Primulina > Primulina tabacum. The sequence continues at coordinate 14,418,766 of NC_134556.1, read as the reverse complement.
TCGAAGTAGGCTCGCCCGGGCGGACATCTATTCCCGCTCGGGCGCGCACTCTGCGCACTGCCACTCCAAAGATCGCTTCTGAAACGCCTCTTCCCTTCATAATTTGGAAAAGTGGTAAAATACAAAGTTGTAACTCTATTTCTTGTATTGAATCCCTAAAAATTTCAGATCATTTTGACATATGAATAAAAGGTTATGCCCATTCTCCCAACATGTGTCACTGGAGAAACGTCGAAACACACGAAACACTTCGGGGCACTTTTTGCTTACCTTCCACAATGATTTGAACAAAACTCAAAATTAGAAAGTTACACCTCTATGTCCTATCTAACCACTCCAATTGGCCTCATACCAATTGGCTCAACATACGAATTATCATGAATTTAATCGTAACGCCGCTACAAAAGCACTACACATAATCTATAACCAACCATACTATAAATCATAAATCGAAACTCTTAACATCCAAACTATACCTAAACTTGACCAAGTAGTCAATAAACTTATGAAAACTTAAACCATATCGTACACCAGGCTTGGCTATTACAACATGGCCTAAGAAAGAAATCTGCTCCAACCAGAACTCACATTTCTTCAACTTAGCATACAACGCTTCTCTCTCAACAACTGAAGAACAACTATGAGGTGCTCTGAATGAAGCTCTCTGGTCTTGGAATAAATCAATATGTCATCGATGAAAACAATGACAAAGCTATCCAAATACGGCTTGAACACTCGGTTCATCATATCCATGAAGACTGAAGGAGCATTAGTTAGACCAAAAGACATCACAAGAAATTCATAATGACCGTACTTGGTCCGGAACGTCGTCTTAGGGATATCAGACTCCCTAACCTTCAACTGATAATAGCCAGATCGCAGATCAATCTTCGAAAACACTGTAGCCCCGTGCAGTTGGTCAAAAATATCATCTATCCGTGGCAACGGATATTTATTCTTAATTGTCACTTTGTTGATCTCTCTGTAGTAAATGCAAAGCCGCAAAGACCCATCTTTCTTCTTAACAAATAGAACCGGAGCTCCCCAAGGTGAAGAACTCGGCCCAATGAAACCTTTATCCAATAGATCCTGCAACTGCGTCTTCAACTCTTTCATCTCTGTTGGGGCCATTCTGTACGGATCCTTGGAAATAGGAACCGTACCTGGAACTAGATCAATCACAAACTCCACATCTCTGTCCGGCGGCAAACCCGGCACATCATCCTCAAAAACATCAGGGAACTCTCTCACCACATCAATATCATCAATATTCAATTTCACAATTCTATCCACATCCACAATCGAAGCCAAAAACCCATCACAACCTCTAAACAACAACTTCTTAGCCTCAAGGCATGAAATAAAAGGAAGGACCAGCGAAGTACCTGCACTGGCGAGCATACCTTCCCTATTGACATCATCTGCAAATTTCACCGTCTTAGCAACGCAATCAATCACTGCACGATAGGTTGATAGCCAATCCATGCCAAGTATAATATCAAACGCAACCATCGGGTAACAATCAAATCAGCATAAACCACTCGCTCATCAATTTGAACAGAGCACGCATACACTATAGATGTCGAGCACAACACATCCCCCGAAGGCAATACAACATTAAACTGGAGGGGAAGAACAGAAGGAACTATACCCAAAGATCTCAAAATAGTTCAGACATAAAAGAATGAGTAGCACCTGTATCAATCAATGTCGTAGCTACTCTGCCTGAAATTAAAATAGTGCTAGAGATCACAGAAGAATCATGGTTTATACCTTCCTTTGTCATGGTGAAGATGCGACCCTGCACCTTCTCTTTACTCGCTCCTCTTGAACAATCCTTGGCAATATGGCCTGCAGTGCCACATCTGTAGCAAGTATGAGTACCAAATCTGCACTCTACCCGATGATGCCTACCGCACTTGGGACACAATGGCTTCTCGGGATCAAATGGAACTGCCCGTGGTTTAGGACTCGGCTCTAACTTGCCTTTCCCTTTGAAACGATCCTTTCCTCTTTGATTCAAACCCTGGCCTTTCTGAGCAATGGCCTGCTGCCTCGCTTGTCTCTCTCTTGCAATGTCCTTCTCATCTTGTTCGGCCAACAAAGCCTTAGCCACAATTTTTTTGAATGTCACAGCCTTCGACATATTAATGTCCCTTCTGATTTCTGCTCTAAGGCCTCTAATGAAATGAGCACCTTTGTCTTTGTCATTGGAAGCAATATACGGGGCAAACAGACAGCCCTCCTCGAACTTCAGAATATACTCGTCGACATTCATACCTCCCTGTCGAAGCTCCAAGAACTCAGTCACCTTCCTAGCTCGAAGTGCGTCTGGGAATTACTTGTCATAGAAAAGATCAGTGAACTCTGACCACTTCAATGCCGGAACATCAACACTAACCTTGGTAGCATTCCACCAAATGCGTGCAGCCTTGACTAACATGAACACTGCACATCAAACTCTGTCTTTGTCTGCATAGTTGAGATGATCAAAAATAGCCTCGAGTGCCTTGATCCATTCTACGGCCATCAACGGATCAGTGCTTCCTGCAAACTCAGGCGGATCCATCCTCTTGAAAGCAGTAAAGATCCAATCAGTACCAACTGCTTGTGCCACTTGGCCTCTCACTTGACCTCTACCTTGACCTGTACCTTACATACGGAGCAACTGTTGGATCTGCTCACTATGGACCTTGGCTTGCTCTTTCAATAACTTGCCGAACTAATCGACAACTCTAGAGGAAGAACTATCTTCCCCCTCTGCAGCATTCCTCTTAGGAGGCATAACTCCTACAATGTGCTCACACAATACATATCAATAGATAACAATGAATAGATGTAGAAGAAGACATACCCAGACTGTTGAAAGTAGACAAAGTCATATGCATTGGTCCGAAGAACGGTGCTCTGATACCACTAAATGTGACACCCTCGACCGGTTTTAATAAAATAACAAGGGAATTTAAAATTTTCTAAAAAGAAAGAAGGATATAAAATACATGTCAATGTATAATCAAAAGTATATACATGATCAATCAAATGATACAACAAAATACAAAATATCATTTTTGTGATAATGTCAAAATGCTTGCAAAATGACTTCTTCCTTCCTTCTCTATATGCATATGACTCCGGCCCACAATCAACGTCCCGGCCCGTCGTTCTTATCTGCATCACATGAAATAACTGAAATGAGTATAAAACTCAGCCAGTGGAACTCTTACATAGCAATTGATACATAGCATACTCTGAAAAACATGACTTTGAAAACATTAAATACCATCAACTCTGAAACATGAATATCATAGTATGAATAACAATAACGATGGTATTTCTCTTTTCTTTGTTGGATTGATATCTATATTGTAACTCTATTTCTGTACCTATATCCCATCGACATAAATCGATAACTCTGAGGGATATAAGCCTATGGTCGTTGATTAACTAATTGCATGCAATCTCTGACTATGTATCTATCAATCCATAAATCATTTGAATTCTCTCTTGGGCATTTAAACAAACACTTTGCATACTCTTTCTTTTGTATTCATTTTTTCACAATTGAAACATTCAATTGCCTCTAATATACAACCAAGTATATCAATACATAATATGAATCAAATGGAAGGGAATAACACATTAAAACCATTGGAACACAATACATATATTATCATGTGAGCACAAGGAATGAAATTCCACTTACAACCACTTGGAACCTTGGTTCCAAACATTTGGTTGAATTCCTACAACAATAAACCATATATTACACCATTATCAACTCAATAATCATAAACCCATATCAATAAATCCATAAAACCAACACAATCACCAAACCCATGATTTCTCCGACACCATAATCAAGAAATAAACAAACCCATAAGCTTACCTTAGCTACTTGAACCCAAAATAACCTTGCTCTCAACACAAATAACCAACAACAAGCTTGAATCAAAGAAAGGGAAGAAAGAAATGAAGAAACCCTAGTCTCCCCAAGAGCATAAATCGAGAATGAAGGGAAAAGAATGAGAAAAAGTGAACCAACTCATGCCTTATATCACTTAAAGCTCGAAAACACGCTTTCACTATTCACGGACCGCGGGTGCGCTAGCCCTTGCACCGCGGGTGCGCTATGCCTTCGGCACCTCATCTAAAAATTCCACAATTGACGACCGCGGGTGCGCTCCACAAAGGACCGTGGGTGCGCTCTGGTCTCTGCCCGAACACCGCAGGTGCGCCTACACCTTGCACCGCGGGTGCGCTGAGGCTACGTGAAAACAACCGAAATTCTGAAGCATGAGACCGCGGGTGCGGTGCCTTCTTGACCGCGGGTGCGGTCACCTCTGTATCCAACAACCAACTCAACGCAACAAAGATCGAATCGCAACGCTGATACAATACAACTACACATCAACTAATATCAACAACACCACGAAACAATTATAACCAACAATACTATAACCCATAATCACAACTCTTAACATCAAAACCATACTTAAACTCAACCAAATAGTCAATAATCATACGAAATCTTAAACCATACCGTTCACCAGGCTTGGCTATTACAGAGATTCTCTTTAACACAAGTGATATAGCCGGAAATCTTCCGAGCATTGTTGTTTCCCTTTTGCAGGAGTTTGATGATATATTTCCGGAGGAGCTACCTCAAGGAATACCACCATTAAGGGGAATTGAGCACCAAATTGATTTTGTGCCCGGAAGTGCATTTCCAAATCGTCCAGCTTATAGAAGCAATCCGGATGAGACTAAGGAGCTTCAGCGACAGGTAAGTGAATTGTTAGATAGGGGTTTTGTGCGTGAGTCCATGTCTCCTTGTGCTGTACCTGTTTTATTAGTTCCTAAGAAAGATTGATCATGGCGAATGTGTGTAGATTGTAGGGCAATTAATAATATAACCATCAAGTATAGGCATCCCATACATAGACTAGATGATATGTTAGATGAGTTGCATGGTGCATGTATTTTTAGTAAGATTGATTTAAAAAGTGGTTATCACCAATTTAGAATGAGGGAAGGTGATGAGTGGAAAACGGCATTTAAAACCAAATATGGGTTATATGAGTGGATGGTCATGCCTTTTGGCTTAACTAATGCTCCTAGTACCTTTATGAGGTTGATGAATCATGTTTTGCGTGCTTACATAGGGAAATTTGATGTGGTTTATTTTGATGATATTCTTGTGTATAGCAAAGATTTCGAAGAGCATGTTGAGCATTTGAGACTTGTACTGACAACACTTAGGGCTGAACATTTATATGCTAATCTTAAGAAATGTGATTTTTGTGCAAGCAAACTTGTCTTTCTTGGTTTTGTGGTAAGTTCACAGGGGATACAAGTGGATGAGGACAAGGTAAGTGCTATTCGAGATTGGCCAACGCCTGCTAATGTTAGTCAAGTTCGAAGCTTTTATGGTCTTGCAAGCTTCTATAGGAGGTTTGTAAAAGATATTAGCACACTGGCGGCACCGATGGCGGCGGTGATTAAGAAGAACGTTACATTCCATTGGGGTGAGGAGCAAGAGAAGTCTTTTAATATTATTAAACAAAAATTAATTAATGCGCCTTTACTTGTTTTGCCTGATTTTTCTAATACTTTTGAAATTGAATGTGATGCTTCAGGTGTAGGTATTGGAGGTGTTTTGATGCAATGAGGACGACCAGTGGCGTACTTTAGTGAGAAACGCAATGGAGCAGCACTGAACTATCCAACGTATGACAAGGAGTTGTACGCGCTTGTGAGCACTTTGGAGATGTGGCAACACTACTTGAGGCCTAAGGAGTTTGTGATCCATACCGATCATGAGTCTCTAAATTACCTTAGGGGATAACAGAAACTGAACAAGCGGCATGCCAAGTGGGTGGCATTCAAAGGAACATTTGCCTACATAATCAAATACAAACAAGGTAAGGATAATGTAGTGGCTGACGCACTATCACAGAGATACGTACTAATTTCTACCTTGGATTCACAAATCTTGGGATTTGAATATGTGAAAGAATTGTAAGCGATGGATGAGGATTTTAAGGAAGTATTTGAAACATGTATGCATGGTCCACATGATAAATTTTGTAATTGCCAAGCCTGGTGTACGGTACGGTTTAAGTTTTCATAAGTTTATTGACTACTTGGTCAAGTTTAGTTATAGTTTGGATGTTAAGAGTTTCGATTTATGATTTATAGTATGGTTGGTTATAGATGAGGTGTAGTGCTTTTTTAGCGGCGTTACGATTAAATTCATGATAAATTGTATATTGATCCAAATGAGGTGAAGCCTTTTCCATTAGAAAGATAAGACATAGAGGTGTAACTTTCTTATTTTGAGTTTTGTTCAAATCATTGTGGAAGGTAAGCCAAAAGTGCCCCGAAGTGTTTCGTGTGTTTCGACGTTCCTCCAGTGACACATGTTGGGAGAATGGGCATAACTTGAGATTCATACGTCCAAATGATCTGAAGATTTGAGGGATTCAATACAAGTAACAGAGCTACAACTTTGTAGTTTACCACTTTTCCAAATTATGAAGGGAAGAGGCGTTTCAGAAGCGATCTTTGGAGTGGCAGTGCGCTGAGTGCGCGCCCGAGCGGGAATAAATGTCCGCCCGGGCGAGCCTACTTCGAAAATTTTGGATTTCTGGCCGAGAGTTCTGCGCTCGGGCGGAAAAATATGTTCGCCCGAGCGGCCAGCAATGTTTAAAAGTCGTGTTTTGGTATTTTTAGTGTTTAAATACAAGTGTTTGCCCTCATTTCTCTCATTTCCTCCATTCTTCTCGGTTCTTCACTTCAAGGGAGAGCTAGGGTTCTCATTCCTTCTTCATTTCCTTTGATTCAAGCTTCTTGTTAGTTATTTGTGTTGAGAGCAAGATTATTTTGGGATCAAGGAAGCTAAGGTAAGCTTTTGGTTTGGTTATTTCTTAGTTTTTGGTGTTGGAGATGTTATGGGTTTGTGATGATGTTGATTCTTTGGCTTTTATGGTATTGTTGTTGGGTTATTGGGTTATTGATGGTGCAAATTATGGTTTATTGTTGTAGGATTGCTACCAAGAGTATAGAATAAAGGTTTCAAGTGGTTGTAAGTGGAATTTCATTCTTGTGCTCACATGATTATATATGTATTGTGTTTCAAAGGTTTTATTGTGCTATTCCCTTCATTTGATTCACTATTATGTATTGATACCTTTGTTGTATATTGTGGAGGCAATTGATGTCTCAACTTTGAGAAGGGAATACAAAAGAGAAAGATTATCAAAGAGTTTGATGAAATGTCCCAAAGAAAGAGTTTAAATGTTTTATGGATTGATAGATACATAGTCAGAGATTGCATGCAATTAGTTGATCAACGACCATATGCTTATATGCCTCAGAGTTGTCGATTTATATCGATGGGATAAGAGCTCCACAGACAGAGTTACTATTGATATCAATCCACCATAGTAAAGAGAAATACCATCTCATTGTTATGCTATTGCTACGATATACATGTTTCAGAGTTGATGGTATTTTATGTTTTCAAAGCCATGTTTTACAGATTATTCTATGTATCATTGCTATGTAAGAGTTCCACTTGCTGAGTTTTATACTCATTTCAGTTATTTCTTGTGATGCAGATAAGAGCGACGTACCAGGACGTTGATTGTGGCCCGGAGTCATATGCATACGAAGTTGGAAGGAAGATGTTATTTTGCAAGTATTTTTGGATCATGATCATAGGAATGATATTTTGTATTTTGTTATATCATTTGAATGATCATTTATTTACTTTTAAACATTTTATGGTGATGTATTTTGAAACTCCTTCCATTTGATAGAAAATTTTAAATTCCGCTGCTATTTTTATTGTAAACGGGTCGAGGTGTAACATTTAGTGGTATCAGAGCACCGTTCTTCGGACCAATGCATATGACTTCGTCTACTTTCAACTGTCCGGGTATGTTTTCTTTTGCATCTATTCATTGTTATTTTAAGATATGTCTTTTGCGAGCACATTGTAGAGTATGCCTCCTAAGCGTAAGGCGTCAGAGGGTGAGGATAGTTCTTCCTCGAGAGTTGTCGACGAGTTCGGCAAGTTGCTTAAAGAGCAAGCCAAGGTTCATAGCGAATAGATCCAGCAGTTGCTTCGTATGCAAGGAGCAGGCCAGGGTAGAGGCCAAGTGAGAGGCCAAGTAGCTCAGGTAGTTGGCACTGATGCCGTCTTTTCTGCTTTTAAGAGAATGGATCCACCGGAATTCGCAGGTAGCACTGATCCGTTAGTGGCTGTCGAGTGGGTCAAAGGCGCTTGAAGCAATCTTCGACCATCTTCAGTATGAGGATAATGACAGGATCAGCTGTGCAGTATTCATGTTGATAAAGGCTGCACGTATCTGGTGGAATGCCACTAAGGTTGGTGTCGATGTTTCAGCTTTGAAGTGGCAAGAGTTCACAGACCTGTTCTATGACAAGTACTTTCCCGACGCACTTCGAGCTAGGAAGGTGACTGAGTTTCTGGAGCTTCGACAGGGAGGCATGAACGTTGATGAGTACATCTTGAAGTTCAAGGAGGGTTGTCTATTTGCTCCGTATATTGCTTCCAACGACAAGGACAAAGGTGCTCATTTCATCAGAGGTCTTCGAGCGGATATCAAAAGAGATATCAACAAGTCCAAGGCTGTGACGTTCAAGGAAATTGTTTCTAAGGCTTTGTCGGCTGAGCAAGATGAGAAAGACATAGCCAGAGAGAGGCAAGCGAGACAGCAGGCCATTGCTCAGAGAGGCCAGGGATCGAACCAAAGAGTCAAAGATCGTTTCAAGGGGAAAGGCAAGATAGAGCCGAGTCCTAAACCACCGGCAGTTCCATTTGATCCCGAGAAGCCTTTGTGTCCTAAGTGCAGCAGGCATCATCGTGGAGAGTGCAGATTTGGCACTCATATGTGTTATCGTTGTGGCACGGCTGGCCACATTGCTAAAGATTGTCCAAGGGGAGCGAGCAAGGATAAGGTGCAGGGTCGCATGTTTGCGATGACCAAGGAAGGTATAAACCATGATTCTTCTGTGATCTCTAGTACTATTTTAATGTCAGGCAGAGTAGCTACAACTTTGATTGATACAGGTGCTACTCATTCTTTTATGTCTGAATTGTTTTTGAGATCTTTGGGTATAGTTCCTTCTGTTCTTCCCCTCCAGTTCGATGTTGTTTTGCCTTCGGGGGATGTGTTGTGCCCGACATCGATTGTGTATGCGTGCTCTGTTCAAATTGATGGGCGTTTGGTTTTTGCTGATTTGGTTGTCATCCCGATGGTTGCATTTGATGTAATTCTTGGCATGGATTGGCTATCAACCTATCGTGCAGTGATTGATTGCGTTGCTAAGACGGTGACTTTTGCAGATGATGGCAATAGGGAAGGTATGCTCGCCAGTGCAGGTACTTCGCTGGTCCTTTTTTTATTTCTTGTCTTGAGGCTGAGAATTTGCTGTGTAAAGGTTGTGATGTGTTTCTGGCTTCGATTGTGGATATGGATAGAATGGTTAAGTTGAATATTGATGATATTGATGTTGTGAGAGAGTTCGCTGATGTGTTTGAGGATGATGTGCCGGGTTTGCCGCCGGACAGGGATGTTAAGTTTGTGATTGATCTAGCTCCAGGTACGGTTCCTATTTCTAAGGCTCCGTATAGGATGGCTCCTACCGAGATGAAGGAGTTGAAGACGTAGTTGCAGGATCTTTTAGACAAGGGTTTTATTCGACCGAGTTCTTCGGCTTGGGGAGCTCCGGTTCTTTTTGTCAAGAAGAAAGATGGGTCGTTGCGGCTGTGTATCGACTTATAGGGAGCTCAACAAAGTAACTATCACGAACAAGTATCCGTTGCCACGGATAGATGATTTGTTTGATCAGCTGCAAGGAGCTACTGTATTTTCGAAGATTGATCTTCGATCTGGCTACAATCAGTTGAAGGTTAGGGAATCTGATATCCCTAAGACAGCATTCCTGACCAGGTATGGTCACTATGAGTTTCTTGTGAAGTCTTTTGGTCTGACCAATGCTCCTTCAGTTTTCATGGATCTGATGAACCGTGTGTTCAAGCCGTATTTGGATAGCTTCGTCATTGTCTTCATCGACGACATTTTGATTTATTCCAAGACCAGAGTGCTTCATGCAGAGCATCTCAGAGTTGTTCTTCAGTTGTTGAGAGAGAAGAGGTTGTATGCTAAGTTGAAGATGTGTGAGTTTTGGTTGGAGCAGATTTCTTTTCTAGGCCATGTTGTTTCGAAGGATGGCATAGCTGTTGATCCAGCAAAGATTGAGGCGATTCTAGAGTGGCCTATTCCTACCACTGTCTCAGAGGTACGCAGTTTTCTTGGGTTGGCAGGTTATTATCGTCGTTTCATCTCAGATTTTTCTAAGATTGCCCTGCCGTTAACCAATCTGACGAGGAAGACTGTGAAGTTCGAGTGGTCCAATGATTGCCAGAGTGCATTTCAAGAGTTGAAAGATAAGTTGACGACAGCTCCTGTTCTTGCATTGCCCAGTGGTTCTGAGGATTTTGTTGTTTTTACTGATGCGTCGAAGAAGGGTCTTGGAGCAGTGTTGATGCAGCGTGGGAAAGTCATAGCCTATGCTTCTCGCTAGTTGAAAGACTATGAGAAGAATTATCCGACGCATGATTTGGAGCTAGCAGCTGTGGTTTTCGCCTTGAAGATTTGGAGACATTACTTATATGGCGAAAAGTGTGAAATTTTCACAGACCACAAGAGCTTGAAGTATCTGTTTTCCCAGAAAGAGCTCAATATGCCGCAGAGGAGGTGGTTAGAGCTTGTCAAAGATTATGATGTGACGATTAGTTACCACCCAGGGAAAGCGAATGTTGTAGCAGATGCTTTGAGCCGTAAATCGAGTTCTTCTTTGAGTTCGATGATTCAGCAGCCGTTGTTGTTAGGCTTGCAGCGAGAGGAGATAGCTTTAGTGGTTCCGGGGACCATTGCTTGCTTTTCAGCGTTGGTCATTCGGGCTACTTTGACGGACAGGATCCGTAGAGAGCTGGCTGTTGATGTTCAGTTGTCAGAGTTGAGAGCCAGGGCTGACGAGAGAGGTAATTCAGAGTTTGGAGTGAATGGAGACGGTTTGATGACATTCAGAGGTCGTATTTGTGTTCCTACTGGTGATGATATTCTGCGAGACGTCTTGACAGAGGCACATACCGCACCATATTCGATACATCCAGGCAGCACCAAGATGTATCAGGATCTTCGTAGACTCTACTTGTGGCCAGGTATTAAGAAATACATTGCCATGTTTATTTCTCAGTGTCTAACTTGTCAGCAGGTGAAGATTGAGCACCAGAGACCTGCTGGGACATTGCTATCTTTGCCGATTCCTCAGTGGAAATGGGAGCATATTACGATGGACTTCGTGACTGGTCTTCCCAGAACGCAGAAAGGTTTTAACTCTATTTGGGTTATTGTCGATCGATTGACCAAGTCAGCGCATTTTCTCCCAGTCAAGACGACGATTCCATAAACCAGTATGCCGGGGATTATATAGCAGAGATTGTTAGACTTCACGGTGTCACTGTGTCGATTGTGTCTGATCGTGACCCTAGATTTACCTCAGAGTTTTGCAAGATTTTGCACAGAGCTATGGGTTCACGGTTAGCTTTCAGTACAGCATATCACCCTCAGAGCGACGGTCAATCAGAGAGAGTTATTCAGATTCTAGAGGATATGCTCAGAGCTTGCACTATCGATTATTCTGGTAGCTGGGATTCTAAATTGCCTCTTGTGGAGTTCACGTACAATAATAGCTACCAGGCGACGATTGGGATGGCACCGTACGAAGCACTTTATGGCAGGAAGTGTAGATCTCCCTTGTATTGGGATGAGATTGGTGAGAGGAAGATGTTGGGTCCAGAGTTGGTCCAACAGACTGCTGATGTAGTTGCTGTTATTAAAGAGAGGATGAAGACAGCGCAGTCGAGACAGAAGAGCTATGCGGATGTACGTCGTAGACCTTTGCAGTTTGAGGTTGGCGATCACGTGTTTTTGAAGATAGCACCTCTCAAGGGTGTGATGCGGTTTGGCAAGAAGGGCAAGTTGAGCCCGAGATTTATTGGCCCCTTTGAGATTTTGGACAGAATTGGTGATCGAGCCTACAGGTAAGCCCTACCGCCAGATCTTGACAGAGTCCATAAAGTTTTTCACGTATCGATGCTCAGGAAGTATATTGCGAATCCTTCCCATGTTCTTCGCCACGAGCCATTGGACTTGACGCCGAATTTGACGTACTAAGAGATTCCGGTTCAGATACTGGACCGCAAAGTTAAAGTTTTGAGGAACAAAGATATCGGCATCGTTAAAGTTCTTTGGAGGAACCATTTGATCGAAGAGGCCACGTGGGAACCAGAGGATGAAATGAGAGAGAAGTATCCTGAGTTGTTCGTGCAGTGACGTCAATTTCGAGGACGAAATTCCTCTAAGGAGGGGAGATTGTAATAGCCAAGCCTGGTGTACGGTACGGTTTAAGTTTTCATAAGTTTATTGACTACTTGGTCAAGTTTAGGTATAGTTTGGATGTTAAGAGTTTCGATTTATGATTTATAGTATGGTTGGTTATAGATGAGGTGTAGTGCTTTTGTAGCGGCGTTACGATTAAATTCATGATAAATTGTATATTGATCCAAATGAGGTGAAGCCTTTTCCATTAGAAATATAAGACATAGTGGTGTAACTTTCTTATTTTGAGTTTTGTTCAAATCATTAAGGAAGGTTAGCCAAAAGTGCCCCGAAGTGTTTCGTGTGTTTCGACGTTCCTCCAGTGACACATGTTGGGAGAATAGGCATAACTTTTTACTCAGAGGTCCAATTGATCTGAAATTTTGAGGGATTCAGAATAAGAAACAGAGCTACAACTTTGTAGTTTACCACTTTTCCAAATTAAGAAGGGAAGAGGCGTTTCAGAAGCGATCTTTTAAATGGCAGTGCGCAGAGTGCGCGCCCGAGCGGGAATAAATGTCCGCCCGGGCGAGCCTACTTCGAAAATTTTGGATTTTTGGCCGAGAGTTCTGCGCTCGGGCGGAAAAATATGTTCGCCCGAGCGGCCAGCAATGTTTAAAAATCGTGTTTTTGTATTTTTAGTGTTTAAATACAAGTGTTTGCCCTCATTTCTCTCATTTCCTCCATTCTTCTCGGTTCTTCACTTCAAGGGAGAGCTAAGGTTCTCATTCCTTCTTCATTTCCTTTGATTCAAGCTTCTTGTTAGTTATTTGTGTTGAGAGCAAGATTATTTTGGGATCAAGGAAGCTAAGGTAAGCTTTTGGTTTGGTTATTTCTTAGTTTTTGGTGTTGGAGATGTTATGGGTTTGTGATGGTGTTGATTCTTTGGCTTTTATGGTATTGTTGTTGGGTTATTGGGTTATTGATGGTGCAAATTATGGTTTATTGTTGTAGGATTGCTACCAAGAGTATAGAATAAAGGTTTCAAGTGGTTGTAAGTGGAATTTCATTCTTGTGCTCACATGATTATATATGTATTGTGTTTCAAAGGTTTTATTGTGTTATTCCCTTCATTTGATTCACTATTATGTACTGATACCTTTGTTGTATATTGTGGAGGCAATTGATGTCTCAACTTTGAGAAGGGAATACAAAAGAGAAAGATTATCAAAGTGTTTGATGAAATGTCCCAAAGAAAGAGTTTAAATATTTTATGGATTGATAGATACATAGTCAGAGATTGCATGCAATTAGTTGATCAACGACCATAGGCTTATATCCCTCAGAGTTGTCGATTTATATTGATGGGATAAGAGCACCACAGACAGAGTTACTATTGATACCAATCCACCATAGTAAAGAGAAATACCATCTCATTGTTATGCTATTGCTACGATATACATGTTTCAGAGTTGATGGTATTTTATGTTTTCAAAGCCATGTTTTACAGATTATTCTATGTATCATTGCTATGTAAGAGTTCCACTTGCTGAGTTTTATACTCATTTCAGTTATTTCTTGTGATGCAGATAAGAGCGACGGACCAGGACGTTGATTGTGGCCCGGAGTCATATGCATACGAAGTTGGAAGGAAGATGTTATTTTGCAAGTATTTTAGGATCATGATCATAGGAATGATATTTTGTATTTTGTTATATCATTTGAATGATCATTTATTTACTTTTAAACATTTTATGGTGATGTATTTTGAAACTCCTTCCATTTGATAGAAAATTTTAAATTCCGCTGCTATTTTTATTGTAAACGGGTCGAGGTGTCACAAATTTTATTTGCATAATGGGTTTTTATTTAGAGAAGATAGATTGTGCATTCCTAAGTCATCAATTTGTGAATTACTTGTGAGGGAGGCACATGGTGGTGGTTTGATGGGGCACTTTGGTGTGGCTAAACTTTGAGTTATTTGCATGAGCTTTTTTATTGGCCACATATGAAACGTGATGTTGAACGTGTTTGTGAAAAATACATTACTTGTAGACAAGCTAAGTCTAGAACACAACCACATGGATTGTATACACCACTTCCTGTTCCTAGTGCACCTTGGATTGATATTTCTATGGATTTTGTTTTAGTTTTTGATACGAATCCTCGTACGAATGAAAGACAAGCACGAATATGTAAATCGCACCCTCAATTCAATAACAAACAAGGAACGATTATGTTGTCCCGAACTTTTGAAACAAGTAACGATTTTGTGATATTCACCTCTAAGCGATTATAACTTAGCAACAAATATCAACGATAAAACAATTGAATTTCAAACGAACCTTCAAAGAACTTGTTTTGACAATCCGTGCGAAGAACAATCGACAAACGCCACAAAGATGAAAATCTTTGATAAGTTTGATTTGATTTTCTTCTTGTGAAGAACAAAGTTAAAAGCTTTGAAAATTGAGAGAACTCAATGTATTTGATATCAATCTTCAATAATCTCGTTTTTGGTCATTACAATGCATTATATAATTAATAAAACCCATAAAAAGTAGTGTAGAAAGCATTAAAGAAGATAACTAGCAACTTTGACACGGAAGTTGACAATAGACCGCGGGTGCGTTGCATACTGGACCGCGGGTGCGGTGTAGCTTCGGCGAAATTCGGATGCAAAGGACCGCGGGTGCGGTCCTTTTAGGAGCGCGGGTGCGCTTGCCTTCGGACCGTGGGTGCGGTATAGCTTCAGCAATATTCTCTTAAATTTGCTTATTATGGACCGCGGGAGCAGTCCCTGAACTGGCGCAGGTGCGCTGTACCTTCGGCAATTGCACTTGAATAACATTCCAAAAACCTCCAATATTATTCCCATGATTCTCAACTTCTTCTAATTTAGACATCCAACTTGTAGGACTTCCTTGATAGCTCATCATGAGTCATTGAAGTGCATCTTTAAACTTCCTACTTCGTCCCCTCGTTATAGGTCCTTCGGGCAACTCCAACGACTCCCATGCTTTCTTTGGTGCTTGATCAACCACATTTGCATCATTCTCCCCTTCTTGAAAAGGATTTGTCCTCAAATCTTGATCATCTCCTACATCAAACAACGAAAGATCACTAACATTAAAAATAGAGCTGACATTATACTCACTTGGTAGGTCTAATTTGTAGGAATTGTCGTTGATCTTTTCAAGCACTTGAAATGGTCCATCACCCCTAGGTAAGAGTTTTGAACGTCGCTTTTCTGGAAATCTTTCCTTCCTTAAGTGCAACCACACCCAATCTCCCTTTTCAAAAACCATCTTTTTCCTTCCCTTGTTGGCTTGCTTCGTGTATTGTAAATTCTTCTTCTCGATGTTATCCTTGACCTTCTCATGCAAACTTCTAACGAATTCAGCTTTCTTCTTTCCATCCATGTTCAACCTTTCACTCACAGGTAAAGACATCCGTGACACCTCTGACCCGTTTTAATAAAATAACAGCGGAATTTAAAATTTTCTTGAAGAAGGAAGGGTAAAAGTTCTTGACATAAAAATCTTTACAAACAAAGTAAATACATGATCAATGAAATGATAAAACCAAAATACAAAATATCATTTGTATGATCATGTCCAAAGAGCTATCAAAATATCTTCTTCCTTCCATCTATGATATGCATATGACCCCGGCTCCAATCAACGTCCTGGTCCATCGCTCTTATCTGCATCACATGAAATAACTGAAATGAGTATAAAACTCAGCAAGTGGAACTCTTACATAACAATGGATACATAGCATACTCTGTAAAACATGGCTTTGAAAACATTAAATACCATCAACTCTTAAACATGAATATTCTGAAACATAAATATCATAGCAATAATAATAATAACGATGGTATTTCTCTTTACTCTGGTTGGATTGATATCTATATATTATCTCTATCTCTGTACCTATATCCCATCGATAAAAATCGATAACTCTGAGGGATATAAGCATAGGGTCGTTGATCAACTAATTGCATGCAATCTCTGACTATGTATCTATCAATCCAATAAATCATTTAAACTCTCTCTTTGGCATTAAATCAAATACTTTGCACACTCTTTCTCTTGTATACCCATTTTCACAATTGAGACATTCAATTGCCTCTAATATACAACAAGGTATATCTATACATAATATGAATCAAATGGAAGGGAATAACATGTTAAAACATTGTAACACAATACATATATTATCATGTGAGCACAAGGAATGAAATTCCACTTACAACCAATTAAAACCCTTGAATATAATCCCTTGGTTGAAATCCTACAACAATAAACCATATATAACACCATCAATAACCCAATAATCCAACAACAATACCACAAAAGCCATAGAATCAACACCATAACAAACCCATATCATCTCTCACACCAAAACCAAGAATAAATAACACCGAAAGCTTACCTTAGCTTCCTTGATCCCAAAATAACCTTGATCTCTCAACAAATAACCAACAAGAAGCTTGGATTAAAGAAAGGAATTGAAGGAAATGAAGAAACCCTAGCCTCCAAGGAGAGAAAAATCGAGAATGAGGGGAAGGAAATAAGAGAAATGAAGCCCACTCATCCATTTAACTCACTTAAATCTCAAAACACGCTTCTATTGTTCAAGCACCGCGGGTGCGCTCCAACATGCACCGCGGGTGGGGTGTGCCCTCGGCAACTCAACCAAAAATCTGAAAATGTCGACCGCAGGTGCGCTCCATAAAAGACCGCGGGTGCGCTCTGGTCTCGGCCAATCCACCGCGGGTGCGCTGCACTATGGACCGCGGGTGCGGTGAAGCTACTGGAAAAACATCACAATTTTGAACATGAGACCGCGGGTGCGGTACCTATATGACCGCGGGTGCGGTCCCCTCTACATCCAACAACCAACTCTATGCAACAAAGATCGAATCGAAACGCTGATACAATACAACTACACATCAACTAATATCAACAATGCCATAAAACAATAATAACCAACAATATTATGACCCATAAACACAACTCTTAACATCACACTATACTAAAACTCAACCAAATAGTCAATAATCATACGAAATCTTAAACCGCACCGTACACCAGGCGTGGCTATTCCAATCTCCCCTCCGTAAGGGAATTTCGTCCTCGAAATTGATGTAACTGCGCAAACAACTCAGGATACTTCTCTTTCATCTCATCCTCTTGTTCCCACGTGGCTTCTTCAATCAGATGATTCCTCCAAAGGACTTTAACAATGCTGATCTCTTTGTTTCTCAACACTCTAACTCTACGATCCAGAATCTGGACCGGAATCTCTTGGTACGTCAAATTCGGCGTCAAATCCAATGGCTCGTGGCGAAGAACATGGGAAGGATTCGCAATATACTTCATGAGCATTGAAACATGAAAAACATTATGAACACTGTCAAGATTTGGCGGTAGTGCTAACTTGTAAGCTCGATCACCAACTCTATCCAAGATCTCAAATGGGCCAATAAATCTCGGACTCAACTTTCCCTTCTTGCCAAACCGCATCACACCCTTAAGAGGTGCTATCTTCAAGAACACATGGTCGCCCACCTCAAACTGCAACGGCCTACGACGCACATCAGCATAACTCTTCTGTCTCGATTGTGCTGTCTTCATCCTCTCTCGAATAACAGCAACAACATCAGCTGTCTGTTGGACAAACTCTGGACCCAACATCTTCCTCTCACCAATCTCATCCCAATACAATGGCGATCTACACTTTCTGCCATAAAGTGCTTCATACGGTGCCATGCCAATCGTTGCTTGGTAGCTATTATTGTACGTGAACTCAACAAGAGGCAATTTGGAATCCCAACTACCGGGATAGTCGATAGTACAAGCTCTGAGCATATCCTCTAGAATCTGAATAACTCTCTCTGATTGATCCTCACTCTGGGGGGTGATATGCTGTACTGAATGCTAACCGTGAACCCATAGCTCTGTGCAAACTCTTCCAAAACTCTGAAATAAATCTAGGGTCACGATCAGACACGATCGACACAGGAACACCATGAAGTCTAACAATCTCTGCAATGTACTCTTCGGCATACTGCTTCATAGAATCGTCGTCTTGACTGGAAGAAAATGCGCTGACTTGGTCAACCGATCAACAATAACCCAAATAGAGTTAAGACCTTTCTGCGTCCTTGGAAGACCAGTCACAAAGTCCATCGTAATATGCTCCCATTTCCATTGAGGAATCGGTAATGACAGCAATGTCCCAGCAGGTCTCTGATGCTCGATTTTAACCTGCTGACAAGTTAGGCACTGAGAAATAAACATGGCAATATCATTCTTCATACCTGGCCACCAATAGAGTCTACAAAGATCCTGATACATCTTAGTGCTGCCTGGATGTATCGAGTATGGCGCGGTATGTGCCTCTGTCAAGACGTCTCTCCGAATATCATCACCAATAGGAATACATATACGGCCTCTGAAAGTCACCAAACCATCTCCATTCAATCCAAACTCTAAATTACCTCTCTCCTCTACTCTGGCTCTCAACTCTGTCAACTGAACATCAATGGCCTGCTCTCTACGGATCCTGTCCGTCAATGTAGCCCGAATAACCAACGCTGAAAAGCGAGCAATGGTTCTCGGAACAACCAAAGCTATCTTTTCTCGCTACAAATCTAACAACAATGGCTTTTGAATCAAAGAATTCAAAGAAGAAGTCGACTTACGGCTCAAAGCATCTGCTACAACATTTGCCTTCCCTGGGTGGTAACTAATCGTCATATCATAATCTTTGACAAGCTCTAACCACCGTCTCTGTCTCATATTGAGTTCTTTTTGAGAAAACAAATACTTCAAACTCTTGTGGTCCATGAAAATTTCACACTTTTCGCCATATAAATAATGTCTCCACATCTTCAGGGCGAAAACCACAGCTGCCAGCTCCAAATCATGCGTAGGATAATTCTTCTCGTAGTCCTTCAACTGGCGAGAAGCATAAGCTATAACCTTCCCACGCTGCATCAGCACTGCACCAAGACCCTTCTTCGACGCATCAGTGAAAACAACAAAATCCTCTGAACCACTGGGCAATGCAAGAACAGGAGCTGTCGTCAACTTATCTTTCAACTCTTGGAATGAACTTGGGCAATCATTGGACCACTCAAACTTCACAGTCTTCCTCGTCAGATTGGTTAACGGCAGGGCAATCTTTGAAAAATCTGAAATGAAACGACGATAATAACCCGCCAAACCAAGAAAACTGCGTACCTCTGATACATTGGTAGTAATAGACCACTTCTGAATCGCCTCAATCTTTACTGGGTCAACAGCTATACCATCCTTCAAAACAACATGGCCTAAGAAAGAAATCTGCTCCAACCAGAACTCACATTTCTTCAACTTAGCATACAACCTCTTCTCTCTCAACAACTGAAGAACAACTCTGAGGTGCTCTGAATGAAGCTCTCTGGTCTTGGAATAAATCAATATGTCATCGTTGAAAACAATGACAAAGCTATCCAAATACGGCTTGAACACTCGGTTCATCAGATCCATTAAGACTGAAGGAGCATTAGTCAGACCAAAAGACATCACAAGAAATTCATAATGACCATACCTGGACCGGAACGCCGTCTTAGGGATATCAGACTCCCCAACCTTCAACTGATAATAGCCAGATCGCAGATCAATCTTCGAAAACACTGTAGCCCCGTGCAGTTGGTCAAAAAGATCATCTATCCGTGGCAACAGATATTTATTCTTAATTGTCACTTTGTTGATCTCTCTGTAGTAAATGCAGAGCCGCAAAGACCCATCTTTCTTCTTGACAAATAGAACCGAAGCACCCCAAGGCGAAAACTCGGCCCAATGAAACCTTTATCCAAAAGATCCTGCAACTGCGTCTTCAACTCTTTCATCTCTGTTGGGGCCATTCTATACGGAGCCTTAGAAATAGGAACCGTACCTGGAACTATATCAATCACAAACTCCACATCTCTGTCCGGCGGCAAACCCGGCACATCATCCTACAAAACATCAGGGAACTCTCTCACCACATCAATATCATCAATATTCAATTTCACAATTCTATCCACATCCACAATCGAAGCCAAAAACCCATCACAACCTCTAAACAACAACTTCTTAGCCTCAAGACATGAAATAAAAGGAAGGACCAGCGAAGTACCTGCACTGGCGAGCATACCTTCCCTATTGCCATCATCTGCAAATTTCATCGTCTTAGCAACGCAATCAATCACTGCACGATAGGTTGATAGCCAATCCATGCCAAGTGTTGGCCGAGTGTTCACAATGAAACTCTATGTATAAGCAATCTTTATTTTAGTAATATTTTATATTATTATTATGGCACATCTTTATCCGTATACCCATACTAGTTGCATAGATAAAGCTCTTGAATATACAAATGGTAGAAAGAATATGAGATGCTCTTATGATGAGTATCATGAAACTCATATTTGTAATACTGTATATTCTAAACGGTTCCTAGTCGATTCAGCCGCCACTAAGAAGGATATAGGCCGCTCGAGTTCGAGACTAGTATCTGCGATGTGAGTACCATGTTTCATTGGTAGGGGACATTGTGATGTCCGAACATGCAGATAGGTTCTCCTTGTTGAGTGCACTGAACAACCCTCCATAAAAGGACTTTCCAAGTGGTTCTCACTTATCGAGTGGAAACGTCCTAGTTTATGGTTGTACACCATTAGTCCTTATGACCCGGGACAAAGTTGAGACTCTATGTGCTAGAATTACACTTTGACTTGTTTACCGACTCTCATGGGGTCATCAGGTGGCAAGGTTGGGTGTTCTGTCGAAACACATAGGAGTCGATGCATTGTAGTCGGGAATTCACCACTTACCTTCGGGTATGGATATCCTATGTGTTATCATGTGTATATAGGTTGAAATATCTGGCCAGAGTATGGTGGTAATTATGAAAGGGGTTTCATAGATTACACCATTGATGCAACTACGACATGACACATAGTATCGATTCATTGACAACTCTCGATAAACCAATGGTTGTCGAATCGGTCGGGATATATGAGTTGAAGGGACTGTACTGTACGCTAACCATAATTGAATGGTTCTTGCAGGCACTATCATTTGATACCTAGGGAATCATGTAAGCGATGCTGCTAGGCATTTAACAAGATTGGTTGGGTACTATCAGACTTGAGTTCTGACGTTCTTGTTATCAAGGAGTTGATAAATAAGAATGGAGCAATTGGGGTATGCTCATATAAGGACATGTTTAGTCCGAATCACATGGAGATGTGAACCCACGACTAGTTGTATCAATGAACCATTGATGGCCACACAAGTACTAGCTTTCTAGATCCCGTTCAGAAGTAAAAATAGTTCAATGTGTTGAACGGCTTATAAAGGAGTTTATAAGCGTAAGGAAAATTAGAAGTATGACTTCTATAAAGGAGGAAATAGTTCAATGTGTTGAACGGCTTATAAATGAGTTTATAAGCGTAAAGAAAAAGAGAAGTATGACTTCTATGAGAGAAATGTAAATTTTAATTTATGGAAGTGTTCCTAAATTAAAAGTTGGCCAAGTGAATAATGTATTTGAAAATTGTGATTTTCATAAACATTATTATGGACTAAATTAAATTAATTCAAGTGTTGAATTAATTGAACACTAGTGGACCTAGTAGAGTCCAAATAATTAAATTAATTTAAGTGTTGAATTAATTAAATTATATTGAGTCTTGTAGAGCTCAAGTTAAATTAATTATTTAACTAGTGAGACTTGGGTAAATTCAAATAATGTTTAATTAGTCTCAAATATGTTTGAGATAATTAAATTTAGTCCATGGTTTTTTTTTTAATTTGTTAAAAACCATATAATATGCAGATCTTGCCTTCGGAGTTGACCACCGACGTGTTGCTGTTATCATTGCCTAGCTCTTTTGATCCTTTTGTGGTGAACTTCAACATGAACAAGATGGAGCCGACCCTCGAGGAGTTGGTGTATATGCTTGTTCTGTTTGAATCAACCATCAAGAAAGAGAAGTTGGTTCTTTATGTGGGTTCTTCATCTGGTACGAAGATTGATCCACATGGGAATGGAAAGAAGCGTTCTTTCCAACGTCCCAAGAAGAACGTGCCCTTGATGAGGCAATCTCCGAATCCCGTTGTGGCAGCCACACCAGTTAAGGCTGACAAGACTAGTGATGTTTGTCATCACTGCAAGCAGCCTGGACATTGGAGACGAAATTGCAAGGAATATTTGGCCCAGAAGAGTTCTGGAAACGGTATGTTCTAAATTGAAGTAAACATTTCAATTAACTCTACTTCTTGGGTATTGGATACCGGATGTGGCTCACATCTCTGTAATGATTTGCAGGTGATGGGAAGAAGTAGAAAGCTTAAGGAAGGTGTGACGTTCTAGAGGATGGGCAATTGAGCAAGAGTTGCTGCCAAAGCTATTGGAGATGTTTACTTGTTTATGAACAATGATTTTAAGTTAATTTTAAGAGATGTTTTGTTTGTACCGGATTTGGTGAAAAACATTGTTTCCATTTCTATGTTGATAAAGATGGATATTCTTGTTTATTTAGCAAAGGTGTTTGCAACATTTACAAGAATGAATGTTTGATTGGTACTAGAGAACTTGAAAAACGATCTCTATAACTTAAAATTGAAAGATATTCCATTAAATTTCCATTTAAAGGCAGACACCATATGAGATATGGATGGGTAAGCCTCCCAAATATTCTTGTCTTAGAATATGGGGGTGTCCTGCTTATGTAAAGCAGGTAGTGGGAGATAAACTGGATAGACGATCCATTTTATGTTACTTTGTGGGATATCAAAAGAATTCGGTTGGATACTACTTCTGTCATCCCCAAGAAACAAAGGTGTTTGTTTCTAGGAATGCAACCTTTTTGGAAAAGGAATTTCTATTAGATAGAAAAGGCGAGATGATGGAACTCGAAGAGGTTCGAGAGACACCCACAATTGTAGAACCCACACCCGAAGAGCCAAGAGAGGAGATACAAGCTCCTAGAAGATCCGAGAGAGTCTCGAGACCACCTATGAGGTATGGTCTGCTTCTTGAAGAGGGCCATGATGAGCCTAACCATGGATGTGATCCAAGGACCTTCAAGGAAGCGTTATCTGATGCCGATTCATCCAAGTGGCTTGAAGCATTGGAATCTGAGATGAATTCCATGCATTCAAACCAAGTGTGGAATCTCATGGATCCACCTGAGGGAATTGTCCCCATAGGGTGTAAATGGATTTACAAGAGGAGACTTGGGGCGGATGGGAAGGTATTGACCTTCAAGACGCGATTGGTGGCAAAAGGATATACTCAAAGACAAGGAGTTGACTTTGAGGAAACCTTTTCACCAGTTGCAATGTTCAAGACCATAAAGATTTTGCTAGCCATAGTTGCATGGTATGACTATGAGATATGGCAGATGGATGTCAAGACAGCCTTTCTTAATGGGGATATTAAGGAAGAGATTTACATGTCTCAAACCTGGAGGGTTTACATCTATCGGAAGTGAGCATATGGTATGCAAACTTCAGAGATCTACTTATGGTCTAAAGCAGGCATCTAGGAGTTGGAACCTTAGATTCGATAGTACAATCAAAGAGTTGATTTACTAAGAATCCTGAGGAACCCTGTGTGTATAAGAAGGTCAGTGGGAGTGTTGTGACATTCCTGGTGCTTTATGTTGATGACATTCTACTCATTGGGAATGATGTAGGAATGTTGCAATAAACTAAGATATGGTTAGTGAGTAAGTTCTCGATGCAGGACTTGGGTGAAGCATCTTTTGTATTGGGAATACAGGTCTATAGAGATAGATCGAGAAGATTGCTTGGTCTCACCCAGTCCACATACATTGATACCATCGTGAAGCGGTTCTCGATGGATGAGTCCATGAGAGGACATCTACCAATGTGTCATGGCGTGTCCCTATCCAAGTCTGTCTTTCAAGACTGATGCAGAGATAGCGGCGATGACAAAGCATTCCTTATGCATCTGCGATTGGTAGCATCATGTATGGGATGATATCTACACGTCTTGACGTGGCTTTCGCACTAAGTGTAGTGAGTAAATATCAATCGAACCCTGGTCTTCAACACTAGAAAGCTGTGAAAGACATCCTCAAGGAGTTGAGAAGGACCAATAAATTGTTCTTGGTCTATGGGGTGGAGAACTAAAATTGGAAGGCTACACCGACTCTAGCTTCCAAAGCGATATCGATGACTCGAAGTCAACCTCTGGGTTTGTATTCATGCTCAATGGTGCTGTTGTCTCTTGGAAGAGTTCCAAGCAAGACAATACTGCGGATTCCAGCACAGAGGCCGAATACATTGCTGCATCAGATGCAGCAAGGGAGGCTGTTTGGATAAGGAATTTTGTCCAACTGTTGGACGTCATTCCTAATGGAGTTGCTCCTATCCCGGTGTTGTGTGACAACACGGGAGCTATAGCTCAAGCAAAGGAGCCTAGGTCTCATCAGAAGTCCAAACATGTATTTAGTAAGTACCACATCCTCGGAGAGATTGTGGAAAGAGGAAGAAGTGTCTTTTGACATAGTCGGCTTCGCAGATAAAGTTGTTGATCCACTAGCTAAGCCTTTACCTGGACCATTATTCGACAAGCATCGCGAATCAATGGGTTTAAAGCATATGGGTAGTTGGCTCTAGTGCAAGTGGGAGATTGTTAGAGTAGGTGCCCGTCGAGCCAAGTGTTGGCAGAGTGTTCACAATGAAACTCTATGTATAAACAATCTTTATTTTAGTAATATTTGATATTATTATTATGGCACATCTTTATCTGTATACCCATGCTAGTTGCATAGATAAAGCCCTTGAATATACAAATGGTAGAAAGAATATGAGATGCTCATATGATGAGTATCATGAAACTCATATTTGTAATACTGTATATTCTAAACGGTTCCTAGTCGATTCAGCCGCCACTAAGAAGGATATAGGCCGCTCGAGTTCGAGACTAGTATCTGCGATTTGAGTACCATGTTTCATTGGTAGGGGACATTGTGATGTCCGAACATGCAGATAGGTGCTCCTTGTTGAGTGCACTGAACCACACTCCATAAAAGAACTTTCTAAGTAGTTCTCACTTATCGAGTTGAAACGTCCGAGTTTATGGTTGTACACCATTAGTCCTTATGACCCGGGACAAAGTTGAGACTTTATGTGCTAGAATTACACTTTTACTTTTTTATCGACTCTCATGGGGTCATCAAGTGGCAAGGTTGGGTGTTCTGTCGAAACACATAGGAGTCGATGCATTGTAGTCGGGAATTCACCGCTTACCTTCGGGTATGGATATCCTATGTGTTATCATGTGTATGTAGGTTGAAATCTCTGGCCAGAGTATGGTGATAATTATGAAAGGGGTTTCATAGATTACACCATCGATGCAACTACGACATGACACATAGTATCGATTCATTGACAACCCTCGATAAACCAATGGTTGTCGAATTGGTCGTGATATATGAGTTGAAGGGACCGTACTGTACGCTAACCATAATTGAATGGTTCTTGCAGGCACTATCATTTGATACCTAGGAAATCATGCAAGCGATGCTGCTAGGCGTTTAACATGATTGGTTGGGTACTATCAGACTTGAGTTCTGACGTTCTTGTTATCAAGGAGTTGATAAATAAGAATGGAGCAATTGGGGTATGCTCATATAAGGACATGTTTAGTCCGAATCACATGGAGATGTGAACCCACGGCTAGTTGTATCAATGAACCATTGATGGCCACACAAGTACTAGCTTTCTAGATCCCGTTCATAAGTAAAAATAGTTCAATGTGTTGAACGGCTTATAAAGGAGTTTATAAGCGTAAGGAAAATTAGAAGTATGACTTCTATAAAGGAGAAAATAGTTCAATGTGTTGAACGGCTTATAAATGAGTTTATAAGCGTAAAGAAAAATAGAAGTATGACTTCTATGAGAGAAATGTAAATTTTAATTTACGGAAGTGTTCCTAAATTAAAAGTTAGCCAAGTGAATAATGTATTTGAAAATTGTGATTTTCATAAACATTATTATGGACTAAATTAAATTAATTCAAGTGTTGAATTAATTGAACACTAGTGGACCTAGTAGAGTCCAAATAATTAAATTAATTCAAGTGTTGAATTAATTAAATTATATTGAGTCTTGTAGAGCTCAAGTTAAATTAATTATTTAACTAGTGAGACTTGGGTAAATTCAAGTAATGTTTAATTAGTCTCAAATATGTTTGAGATAATTAAATTTAGTCCATGGTTTTTTTTTTTAATTTGTTAAAAACCATATAATATGCATGCATGGGAGGTGAAAGGTTGGGAGACTACTTTTTGAGTTTTCAAGGCATGGCATGCAAAAAGTGATTTCTACTTTTTCCATTACCAAGACAAGTCTCCCCTCCCCTCATTTTGCATACACTATGGCCGAATTCTTCACTCCCTTTTCTCTCCAAGTTTTTCTCTCATTTTCTTCTTCAAGTGTTGAGGAATGAATAATTCTTCTCTTTGAAAAATCTTCATATTTTTCTAGTGCAAAATATGAAGGGCTCTACCTAGTTGGTGGTGGGCCTAATTTTAAAGAAAGGAGTCCAAGGAGAGCTTGTAGATTTCTTCATGCCATTCAAGAGCTTTGTTGTTTAACAACAAAGTTGGAGCCATACATCAATCCTTGTGATTGATAGGTATTTTTCTCAAACACCCTATGTATGACATATATGTGTTTGTTTTGTATTTGCTACACAAGAATATGAGGTGGCCGAAAATTTCCCTAAAAATTTGATTTTTAAACTTCCGTTGCGCTTCCGGTCACCGTAACCGATCCCCTTTAAAAATCGGAGGGGAAGAACAGAAGGAACGATACCCAAAGATCTCAAAAATAGTTAAGACATAAAAGAATGAGTAGCACCTGTATCAATCAATGTCGTAGCAACTCTGCCTGAAATTAAAATAGTGCTAGAGATCACAGAAGAATCATGGTTTATACCTTCTTTCGTCATGGTAAAGATGCGTCCCTGCACCTTCTCTTTACTCGAGCCCCTCGGACAATCCTTGGCAATATGGCCTGCAGTGCCACATCTGTAGCAAGTATGAGTACCAAATCTGCACTCTCCCCGATGATGCCTACCGCACTTGGAACACAATGGTTTCTCGGAATCAAATGGAACTGCTGGAGGTTTAGGACTCAACTCTAACTTGCCTTTCCCTTTGAAACTGCCCTTTCCTCTTTGACTTGAACCTTGGCCTCTTTGAGCAATGGCCTGCTGCCTCGCTTGTCTCTCCCTAACTATGTCTTTCTCATCTTGCTCGGCCAACAGAGCCTTAGCCACAATCTCTTTGAATGTCACAGCCTTCGACATGTTAATGTCCCTTCTGATTTCTGCTCTAAGGCCTCTAATGAAATGAGCACCTTTGTCTTTGTCATTGGAAGCAATATACGGGGCAAACAAACAGCCCTCCTCGAATTTCAGAATATACTCGTCGACATTCATACCTCCTTGACGAAGCTCCAAAAACTTCAGTCACCTTCCGAGCTCGAAGTGCGTCTGGGAAGTACTTGTCAAAGAAAAGATCAGTGAACTCTTGCCACTTCAATGCCGGAACATCCACACTAACCTTGGTAGCATTCCACCAAATGCGTGCTGCCTTGACTAACATGAACACTGCACATCCAACTCTGTCTTTGTCTGCATAGTTGAGATGATCAAAAATAGCCTCAAGTGCCTTGACCCATTCTACGGCCATCAACAGATCAGTGCTTCCTGCAAATTTCGGCGGATCCATTCTCTTGAAAGCGGTAAAGATGCCATCGGTACCAACTGCTTGTGCCACTTGGCCTCTCACTTGACCTCTACCTTGACCTGTACCTTGCAAACGTAGTAACTGTTGGATCTGATCACTGTGGACCTTAGCTTGCTCTTTCAACAACTTGCCGAACTCATCGGCAACTCTAGAGGAAGAACTATCCTCACCCTCTGCGGCCTTTCTCTTAGGAGGCATAACTCCTACAATGTTCTCACACAATACATATCAATAGATAACAATGAATAGATGTAGAAGAAAACATACCCGGACTGTTGAAAGTAGACGAAGTCATATGCATTGGTCCAAAGAACGGTGCTCTGATACCACTAAATGTGACACCTCTGACCCGTTTTAATAAAATAACAGCGGACTTTAAAATTTTCTTGAAGAAGGAAGGGTAAAAGTTCTTGACCTAAAAATCTTTACAAACAAAGTAAATACATGATCAATGAAATGATAAAACCAAAATACAAAATATCATTTGTATGATCATGTCCAAAGAGCTATCAAAATATCTTCTTCCTTCCATCTATGATATGCATATGACCCCGGCTCCAATCAACGTCCTGGTCCATCGCTCTTATCTGCATCACATGAAATAACTGAAATGAGTATAAAACTCAGCAAGTGGAACTCCTACATAACAATGGATACATAGCATACTCTGTAAAACATGGCTTTGAAAACATTAAATACCATCAACTCTGAAACATGAATATTCTGAAACATGAATATCATAGCAATTATAATAATAACGATGGTATTTCTCTTTACTCTGGTTGGATTGATATCTATATATTATCTCTATCTCTGTACCTATATCCCATCGATATAAATCGATAACTCTGAGGGATATAAGCCTATGGTCGTTGATCAACTAATTGCATGCAATCTCTGACTATGTATCTATCAATCCAATAAATCATTTCAACTCTCTCTTTGGCATTAAATCAAACACTTTGCATACTCTTTCTCTTGTATACGCTTTTTCACAATTGAGACATTCAATTGCCTCTAATATACAACAAGGTATATCTATACATAATATGAATCAAATGGAATGGAATAACATGTTAAAACATTGTAACACAATACATATATTATCATGTGAGCACAAGGAATGAAATTCCACTTACAACCAATTAAAACCCTTGAATATAATCCCTTGGTTGAAATCCTACAACAATAAACCATATATAACACCATCAATAACCCAATAATCCAACAACAATACCACAAAAGCCATAGAATCAACACCATCACAAACCCATATCATCGCTCACACCAAAACCAAGAATAAATAAAACCAAAAGCTTACCTTAGCTTCCTTGATCCCAAAATAACCTTGATCTCTCAACAAATAACCAACAAGAAGCTTGGATTAAAGAAAGGAATTGAAGGAAATGAAGAAACCCTAGCCTCCAAGGAGAGAAAAATCGAGAATGAGGGTAAGGAAATGAGAGAAATGAAGCCCACTCATCCATTTAACTCAATTAAATCTCAAAACACGCTTCTACTGTTCATGCACCGCGGGTGCGCTCCAACATGCACCGCCGCGGGTGCGGTGTGCCCTCGGCAACTCAACCAAAAATCTGAAAATGCCGACCGCATGTGCGCTCCATAAAAGTCCGCGGGTGCGCTCTGGTCTCGGTCAATCCACCGCGGGTGCGCTGCACTATGGACCGCGGGTGCGGTGAAGCTACTGGGAAAACATCACAATTCTGAACATGAAACCGCGGGTGCGGTACATATATGACCGCGGGTGCGGTCCCCTCTGCATCCAACAACCAACTCTATGCAACAAAGATCGAATCGAAACGCTGATACAATACAACTACACATCAACTAATATCAACAATGCCACAAAACAATAATAACCAACAATACTATGACCCATAAACACAACTCTTAACATCACACTATACGAAAACTCAACCAAATAGTCAATAATCATACGAAATCTTAAACCGTACCGTACACCAGGCGTGGCTATTACAATCTCCCCTCCTTAAGGGAATTTCGTCCTCGAAATTGATGTCACTGCGCAAACAACTCAGGATACTTCTCTTTCATCTCATCCTCTTGTTCCCACGTGGCTTCTTCAATCAGATGATTCCTCCAAAGGACTTTAACAATGCTGATCTCTTTGTTTCTCAAAACTCTAACTCTGCGATCCAGAATCTGGACCGGAATCTCTTGGTACGTCGAATTCGGCGTCAAATCCAATGGCTCGTGGCGAAGAACATGGGAAGGATTCGCAATATACTTCCTGAGCATTGAAACATGAAAAACATTATGAACTCTGTCAAGATTTGGCGGTAGTGCTAACCTGTAAGCTCGATCACCAACTCTATCCAAGATCTCAAATGGGCCAATAAATTTCGGACTCAACTTTCCCTTCTTGCCAAACCGCTTCACACCCTTAAGAGGTGCTATCTTCAAGAACACATGGTCGCCCACCTAAAACTGCAACGGCCTACGACGCACATCAGCATAACTCTTCTGTCTCGATTGTGCTGTCTTCATCCTCTCTCGAATAACAGCAACAACATCAGCTGTCTGTTGGACCAACTCTGGACCCAACATCTTCCTCTCACCAATCTCATCCCAATACAATGGCGATCTACACTTTCTGCCATAAAGTGCTTCATACGGTGCCATGCCAATCGTTGCTTGGTAGCTATTATTGTACGTGAACTCAACAAGAGGCAATTTGGAATCCCAACTACCAGGATAGTCGATAGTACAAGCTCTGAGCATATCCTCTAGAATCTGAATAACTCTCTCTGATTGACCGTCACTCTGGGGGGTGATATGCTGTACTGAATGCTAACCGTGAACCCATAGCTCTGTGTAAACTCTTCCGAAACTCTGAAGTAAATCTAGGGTCACGATCAGACACGATCGACACAGGAACACCATGAAGTCTAACAATCTCTGCTATGTACTCTTCGGCATATTGCTTCATAGAATACGTCGTCTTGACTGGAAGAAAATGCGCTGACTTGGTCAACCGATCAATAATAACCCAAATAGAGTTAAGACCTTTCTGCATCCTTGGAAGACCAGTCACGAAGTCCATCGTAATATTCTCCCATTTCCATTGAGGAATCGGTAATGACAGCAATGTCCCAGCAGGTCTCTGAAGCTCGATTTTCACCTGCTGACAAAGTTAGGCACTGAGAAATAAACATGGCAATATCATTCTTCATACCTGGCCACCAATAGAGTCTACGAAGATCCTGATACATCTTAGTGCTGCCTGGATGTATCGAGTATGGCGCGGTATGTGCCTCTGTCAAGACGTCTCGCCGAATATCATCACCAATAGGAATACATATACGGCCTCTGAAAGTCACCAAACTATCTCCATTCAATCCAAACTCTGAATTACCTCTCTCCTCTACTCTGGCTCTCAACTCTGTCAACTGAACATCAATGGCCTGCTCTCTACGGATCCTGTCCGTCAATGTAGCCCGAATTACCAACGCTGAAAAGCGAGCAATGGTTCCCGGAACAACCAAAGCTATCTTTTCTCGCTGCAAATCTAACAACAATGGCTTTTGAATCAAAGAATTCAAAGAAGAACTCGACTTACGGCTCAAAGCATCTGCTACAACATTGGCCTTCCCTTGGTGGTAACTAATCGTCATATCATAATCTTTGACAAGCTCTAACCACCGTCTCTGTCTCATATTGAGTTCTTTCTGAGAAAACAAATACTTCAAACTCTTGTGGTCCGTGAAAATTTCACACTTTTCGCCATATAAATAATGTCTCCAAATCTTCAGGGCGAAAACCACAGCTGCCAGCTCCAAATCATGCTTAGGATAATTCTTCTCGTAGTCCTTCAACTGGCGAGAAGCATAAGCTATAACCTTCCCACGCTGCATCAGCACTTCACCAAGACCCTTCTTCGACGCATCAGTGAAAACAACAAAATCCTCTGAACCACTGGGCAATGCAAGAACAGGAGCTGTCGTCAACTTATCTTTCAACTCTTGGAATGAACTTTGGCAATCATTGGACCACTCAAACTTCACAGTCTTCCTCGTCAGATTGGTTAACGGCAGGGCAATCTTTGAAAAATCCGAAATGAAACGACGATAATAACCCGCCAAACCAAGAAAACTGCGTACCTCTGATACATTGGTAGTAATAGACCACTTCTGAATCGCCTCAATCTTTACTGGGTCAACAGCTATACCATCCTTCGAAACAACATGGCCTAAGAAAGAAATCTGCTCCAACCAGAACTCACATTTCTTCAACTTAGCATACAACCTCTTCTCTCTCAACAACTGAAGAACAACTCTGAGGTGCTCTGAATGAAGCTCTCTGGTCTTGGAATAAATCAATATGTCATCGTTGAAAACAATGACAAAGCTATCCAAATACGGCTTGAACACTCGGTTCATCAGATCCATGAAGACTGAAGGAGCATTAGTCAGACCAAAAGACATCACAAGAAGTTCATAATGACCATACCTGGACCGGAACGCCGTCTTAGGGATATCAGACTCCCCAACCTTCAACTGATAATAGCCAGATCGCAGATCAATCTTCGAAAACACTGTAGCCCCGTGCAGTTGGTCAAAAAGATCATCTATCCGTGGCAACAGATATTTATTCTTAATTGTCACTTTGTTGATCTCTCTGTAGTAAATGCAGAGCCGCAAAGACCCATCTTTCTTCTTGACAAATAGAACCGAAGCACCCCAAGGCGAAGAACTCGGCCCAATGAAACCTTTATCCAAAAGATCCTGCAACTGCGTCTTCAACTCTTTCATCTCTGTTGGGGCCATTCTATACGGAGCCTTAGAAATAGGAACCGTACCTGGAACTATATCAATCACAAACTCCACATCTCTGTCCGGCGGCAAACCCGGCACATCATCCTCAAAAACATCAGGGAACTCTCTCACCACATCAATATAGTCAATATTCAATTTCACAATTCTATCCACATCCACAATCGAAGCCAAAAACCCATCACAACCTCTAAACAACAACTTCTTAGCCTCAAGACATGAAATAAAAGGAAGGACCAGCGAAGTACCTGCACTGGCGAGCATACCTTCCCTATTGCCATCATCTGCAAATTTCACCGTCTTAGCAACGCAATCAATCACTGCACGATAGGTTGATAGCAAATCCATGCCAAGTATAATATCAAACGCAACCATAGGGATAACAATCAAATCAGCATAAACCACTCGCTCATCAATTTGAACAGAGCACGCATACACAATAGATGTCGGGCACAACACATCCCTCGAAGGCAATACAACATTAAATCGGAGGGGAAGAACAGAAGGAACGATACCCAAAGATCTCAAAAATAGTTAAGACATAAAAGAATGAGTAGCACCTGTATCAATCAATATCATAGCTACTCTGCCTGAAATTAAAATAGTGCTAGAGATCACAGAAGAATCTTTGTTTATACCTTCCTTCGTCATGGTGAAGATGCGACCCTGCACCTTCTCTTTACTCGAGCCTCTCGGACAATCCTTGGCAATATGGCCTGTAGTACCACATCGGTAACAAGTATGAGTACCAAATCTGCACTCTCCCCTATGATGCCTACTGCACTTGGGACACAATGGCTTCTCAGGATCAAATGGAACTGCCGGTGGTTTAGGACTCGGCTCTAACTTGCCTTTCCCTTTGAAACTGCCCTTTCCTCTTTGACTTGAACCTTGGCCTCTTTGAGCAATGGCCTGCTGCCTCGCTTGTCTCTCCCTAACTATGTCTTTCTCATCTTGCTCGGCCAACAGAGCCTTAGCCACAATCTCTTTGAATGTCACAGCCTTCGACATGTTAATGTCCCTTCTGATTTCTGCTCTAAGGCCTCTAATGAAATGAGCACCTTTGTCTTTGTCATTGGAAGCAATATACGGGGCAAACAAACAGCCCTCCTCGAATTTCAGAATATACTCGTCGACATTCATACCTCCTTGTCGAAGCTCCAAGAACTTTGTCACCTTCCTAGCTCGAAGTGCGCCTGGGAAGTACTTGTCATAGAAAAGATCAGTGAACTCTTGCCACTTCAATGTTGAAATATCCACACTAACCTTGTTAGCATTCCACCAAATGCGTGCTGCCTTGACTAACATGAACACTGCACAACTGATTCTGTCTTTGTCCCCATAGTTGAGATGATCAAAAATAGCCTCAAGTGCCTTGACCCATTCTACGGCCATCAACAGATCAGTGCTTCCTGCAAATTCCGGCGGATCCATTCTCTTGAAAGCGGTAAAGATGCCATCGGTACCAACTGCTTGTGCCACTTGGCCTCTCACTTGACCTCTACCTTGACCTGTACCTTGCAAATGTAGTAACTGTTGGATCTGATCACTGTGGACCTTAGCTTGCTCTTTCAACAACTTGCCGAACTCATCGGCAACTCTAGAGGAAGAACTATCCTCACCCTCTGCGGCCTTTCTCTTAGAAGGCATAACTCCTACAATGTTCTCACACAATACATATCAATAGATAACAATGAATAGATGTATAAGAAAACATACCCGGACTGTTGAAAGTAGACGAAGTCATATGCATTGGTCCAAAGAACGGTGCTCTGATACCACTAAATGTGACACCTCTGACCCGTTTTAATAAAATAACAGCGGACTTTAAAATTTTCTTGAAGAAGGAAGGGTAAAAGTTCTTGACCTAAAAATCTTTACAAACAAAGTAAATACATGATCAATGAAATGATAAAACCAAAATACAAAATATCATTTGTATGATCATGTCCAAAGAGCTATCAAAATATCTTCTTCCTTCCACCTATGATATGCATATGACCCCGGCTCCAATCAACGTCCTGGTCCATCGCTCTTATCTGCATCACATGAATTAACTGAAATGAGTATAAAACTCAGCAAGTGGAACTCCTACATAACAATGGATACATAGCATACTCTGTAAAACATGGCTTTGAAAACATTAAATACCATCAACTCTGAAACATGAATATTCTGAAACATGAATATCATAGCAATTATAATAATAACGATGGTATTTCTCTTTACTCTGGTTGGATTGATATCTATATAGTATCTCTATCTCTGTACCTATATCCCATCGATATAAATCGATAACTCTGAGGGATATAAGCCTATGGTCGTTGATCAACTAATTGCATGCAATCTCTGACTATGTATCTATCAATCCAATAAATCATTTCAACTCTCTCTTTGGCATTAAATCAAACACTTTGCATACTCTTTCTCTTGTATACGCTTTTTCACAATTGAGACATTCAATTGCCTCTAATATACAACAAGGTATATCTATACATAATATGAATCAAATGGAATGGAATAACATGTTAAAACATTGTAACACAATACATATATTATCATGTGAGCACAAGGAATGAAATTCCACTTACAACCAATTAAAACCCTTGAATATAATCCCTTGGTTGAAATCCTACAACAATAAACCATATATAACACCATCAATAACCCAATAATCCAACAACAATACCACAAAAGCCATAGAATCAACACCATCACAAACCCATATCATCGCTCACACCAAAACCAAGAATAAATAAAACCAAAAGCTTACCTTAGCTTCCTTGATCCCAAAATAACCTTGATCTCTCAACAAATAACCAACAAGAAGCTTGGATTAAAGAAAGGAATTGAAGGAAATGAAGAAACCCTAGCCTCCAAGGAGAGAAAAATCGAGAATGAGGGGAAGGAAATGAGAGAAATGAAGCCCACTCATCCATTTAACTCACTTAAATCTCAAAACACGCTTCTACTGTTCATGAACCGCGGGTGCGCTCCAACATGCACCGCCGCGGGTGCGGTGTGCCCTCGGCAACGCAACCAAAAATCTCAAAATGCCGACCGCAGGTGCGCTCCATAAAAGACCGCGGGTGCGCTCTGGTCTCGGTCAATCCACCGCGGGTGCGCTGCACTATGGACCGCGGGTGCGGTGAAGCTACTGGGAAAACATCACAATTCTGAACATGAGACCGCGGGTGCGGTCCCCTCTGCATCCAACAACCAACTCTATGCAACAAAGATCGAATCGAAACGCTGATACAATACAACTACACATCAACTAATATCAACAATGCCACAAAACAATAATAACCAACAATACTATGACCCATAAACACAACTCTTAACATCACACTATACGAAAACTCAACCAAATAGTCAATAATCATACGAAATCTTGAACCGTACCGTACACCAGGCGTGGCTATTACAATCTCCCCTCCTTAAGGGAATTTCGTCCTCGAAATTGATGTCACTGCGCAAACAACTCAGGATACTTCTCTTTCATCTCATCCTCTTGTTCCCACGTGGCTTCTTCAATCAGATGATTCCTCCAAAGGACTTTAACAATGCTGATCTCTTTGTTTCTCAAAACTCTAACTCTACGATCCAGAATCTGGACCGGAATCTCTTGGTACGTCAAATTCGGCGTCAAATCCAATGGCTCGTGGCGAAGAACATGGGAAGGATTCGCAATATACTTCCTGAGCATTGAAACATGAAAAACATTATGAACTCTGTCAAGATTTGGCGGTAGTGCTAACCTGTAAGCTCGATCACCAACTCTATCCAAGATCTCAAATGGGCCAATAAATTTCGGACTCAACTTTCCCTTCTTGCCAAACCGCTTCACACCCTTAAGACGTGCTATCTTCAAGAACACATGGTCGCCCACCTAAAACTGCAACGGCCTACGACGCACATCAGCATAACTCTTCTGTCTCGATTGTGCTGTCTTCATCCTCTCTCGAATAACAGCAACAACATCAGCTGTCTGTTGGACCAACTCTGGACCCAACATCTTCCTCTCACCAATCTCATCCCAACAATCTCATCCCAATACAATGGCGATCTACACTTTCTGCCATAAAGTGCTTCATACGGTGCCATGCCAATCGTTGCTTGGTAGCTATTATTGTACGCGAACTCAACAAGATGCAATTTGGAATCCCAACTACCAGGATAGTCGATAGTACAAGCTCTGAGCATATCCTCTAGAATCTGAATAACTCTCTCTGATTGACCGTCACTCTGGGGGGTGATATGCTGTACTGAATGCTAACCGTGAACCCATAGCTCTGTGTAAACTCTTCCAAAACTCTGAAGTAAATCTAGGGTCACGATCAGACACGATCGACACAGGAACACCATGTAGTCTAACAATCTCTGCTATGTACTCTTCGGCATATTGCTTCATAGAATACGTCGTCTTGACTGGAAGAAAATTCGCTGACTTGGTCAACCGATCAATAATAACCCAAATAGAGTTAAGACCTTTCTGCGTCCTTGGAAGACCAGTCACGAAGTCCATCGTAATATTCTCCCATTTCCATTGAGGAATCGGTAATGACAGCAATGTCCTAGCAGGTCTCTGAAGCTCGATTTTCACCTGTTGACAAGTTAGGCACTGAGAAATAAATATGGCAATATCATTCTTCATACCTGGCCACCAATAGAGTCTACGAAGATCCTGATACATCTTAGTGCTGCCTGGATGTATCGAGTATGGCGCGGTATGTGCCTCTGTCAAGACGTCTCGCCGAATATCATCACCAATAGGAATACATATACGGCCTCTGAAAGTCATCAAACCATCTCCATTCAATCCAAACTCTGAATTACCTCTCTCCTCTACTCTGGCTCTCAACTCTGTCAACTGAACATCAATGGCCTGCTCTCTACGGATCCTGTCCGTCAATGTAGCCCGAATTACCAACGCTGAAAAGCGACCAATGGTTCCCGGAACAACCAAAGCTATCTTTTCTCGCTGCAAATCTAACAACAATGGCTTTTGAATCAAAGAATTCAAAGAAGAACTCGACTTACGGCTCAAAGCATCTGCTACAACATTCGCTCTCCCTAGGTTGTAACTAATCGTCACATCATAATCTTTGACAAGCTCTAACCACCTCCTCTGTCGCATATTGAGTTCTTTCTGAGAAAACAAATACTTCAAACTCTTGTGGTCCGTGAAAATTTCACACTTTTTGCCATATAAATAATGTCTCCAAATCTTCAGGGCGAAAACCACAGCTGCCAGCTCCAAATCATGCGTAGGATAATTCTTCTCGTAGTCCTTCAACTGGCGAGAAGCATAAGCTATAACCTTCCCACGCTGCATCAGCACAGCACCAAGACCCTTCTTCGACGCATCACTGAAAACAACAAAATCCCCTGAACCACTGGGCAATGCAAGAACAGGAGCTGTCGTCAACTTATCTTTCAACTCTTGGAATGAACTTTGGCAATCATTGGACCACTCAAACTTCACAGTTTTCCTCGTCAGATTGGTTAACGTCAGGGCAATATTGGAAAAATCTTAAATGAAACGACGATAATAACCCGCCGAACCAAGAAAACTACGTACCTCTTATACATTGGTTGGAATAGACCACTT
The DNA here is from genome assembly GCF_025594145.1 of Primulina tabacum. NCBI lineage: Eukaryota > Viridiplantae > Streptophyta > Magnoliopsida > Lamiales > Gesneriaceae > Primulina > Primulina tabacum. The sequence continues at coordinate 14,380,093 of NC_134556.1, read as the reverse complement.
CTGAATCCCCTCAATCTTTACTGGGTCAACAGCTATACCATCCTTCGAAACAACATGGCCTAAGAAAGAAATCTGCTCCAACCAGAACTCACATTTCTTCAACTTAGCATACAACCTCTTCTCTCTCAACAACTGAAGAACAACTCTGAGGTGCTCTGAATGAAGCTCTCTGGTCTTGGAATAAATCAATATGTCATCGATGAAAACAATGACAAAGCTATCCAAATACGGCTTGAACACTTGGTTCATCAGATCCATGAAGACTGAAGGAGCATTAATCAGACTAAAAGACATCACAAGAAATTCATAATGACCATACCTGGTCCGGAACGCCGTCTTAGTGATATCAGACTCCCTAACCTTCAACTGATAATAGCCAGATCGCAAATCAATATTCGAAAACACTGTAGCCCCTTGCAGTTGGTCAAAAAGATCATCTATCCGTGGCAACGGATATTTATTCTTGATAGTCACTTTGTTGATCTCTCTGTAATCAATACAAAGTCGCAAAGACCCATCTTTCTTTTTGACGAAAAGAACCGGAGCTCCCCATGGCGAAGAACTCGGCCGAATGAAACCTTTATCCAAAAGATCCTGACAATGTCTTCAACTCTTTCATCTATGTTGGGGCCATTCTATACGGAGCCTTAGAAATAGGAACCGTACATGGAACTAGATCAATCACAAACTCCACATCTCTGTCCGACGGCAAACCCGGCACATCATCCTCAAAAACATCAAGGAACTCTCTCACCACATCAATATCATCAATATTCAATTTCACAATTCTATCCACATCCACAATCGAAGCCAAAAACCCATCACAACCTCTAAACAACAACTTCTTAGCCTCAAGACATGAAATAAAAGGAAGGACCAGCGAAGTACCTGCACTGGCGAGCATACCTTCCCTATTGCCATCATCTGCAAATTTCACCGTCTTAGCAACGCAATCAATCACTGCACGATAGGTTGATAGCAAATCCATGCCAAGTATAATATCAAACGCAACCATAGGGATAACAATCAAATCAGCATAAACCACTCGCTCATCAATTTGAACACAGCACGCATACACAATAGATGTCGGGCACAACACATCCCTCGAAGGCAATACAACATTAAATCGGAGGGGAAGAACAGAAGGAACGATACCCAAAGATCTAAAAAATAGTTAAGACATAAAAGAATGAGTAGCACCTGTATCAATCAATGTCGTAGCTACTCTGCCTGAAATTAAAATAGTGCTAGAGATCACAGAAGAATCATGGTTTATACCTTCTTTCGTCATGGTAAAGATGCGTCCCTGCACCTTCTCTTTACTCGAGCCCCTCGGACAATCCTTGGCAATATGGCCTGCAGTGCCACATCTGTAGCAAGTATGAGTACCAAATCTGCACTCTCCCCGATGATGCCTACCGCACTTGGAACACAATGGTTTCTCGGAATCAAATGGAACTGCTGGAGGTTTAGGACTCAACTCTAACTTGCCTTTCCCCTTGAAACGATCCTTTCCTCTTTGATTCGAACCCTGGCCTCTCTGAGCAATGGCCTGCTGCCTCGCTTGTCTCTCTCTGGCAATGTCTTTCTCATCTTGTTCGGCCAACAAGGCCTTAGCCACAATCTCCTTGAATGTCACGGCTTTCGACATGTTGATGTCTCTCCGGATCTCTGCTCGAAGGCCTCTAATGAAATGAGCACCTTTATCCTTGTCCTTGGAAGAAATATACGGGGAAAACAGACAGCCCTCCTCGAACTTCAGAATATACTCATCGACATTCAAACCTCCCTGTCGAAGCTCCAAGAACTCTGTCACCTTCCTAGCTCGAAGTGCGTCTGGGAAGTACTTGTCATAGAAAAGATCAGTGAACTCTTGCTACTTCAATGTCGAAATATCCACACTAACCTTGGTAGCATTCCACCAAATGCGTGCTGCCTTGACTAACATGAACACTGCACAACTGATTCTGTCTTTGTCCCCATAGTTGAGATGATCAAAAATAGCCTCAAGTTCCTTGACCCATTCTACGGCCATCAACGGATCAGTGCTTCCTGCAAATTCCGGCGGATCCATTCTCTTGAAAGCGGTAAAGATGCCATCGATACCAACTGCTTGTGCCACTTGGCCTCTCACTTGACCTCTACCTTGACCTGTACCTTGCAAACATAGTAACTGTTGGATCTGCTCACTGTGGACCTTAGCTTGCTCTTTCAACAACTTGCCGAACTCATCGGCAACTCTAGAGGAAGAACTATCCTCACCCTCTGCGGCCTTTCTCTTAGAAGGCATAACTCCTACAATGTTCTCACACAATACATATCAATAGATAACAATGAATAGATGTATAAGAAAACATACCCGGACTGTTGAAAGTAGACGAAGTCATATGCATTGGTCCAAAGAACGGTGCTCTGATACCACTAAATGTGACACCTCTGACCCGTTTTAATAAAATAACAGCGGAATTTAAAATTTTCTTGAAGAAGGAAGGGTAAAAGTTCTTGACATAAAAATCTTTACATACAAAGTAAATACATGATCAATGAAATGATAAAACAAAAATACAAAATATCATTTGTATCATCATGTCCAAAGAGCTATCAAAATATCTTCTTCCTTCCATCTATGATATGCATATGACCCCGGCTCCAATCAACGTCCTGGTCCATCGCTCTTATCTGCATCACATGAAATAACTGAAATTAGTATAAAACTCAGCAAGTGTAACTCTTACATAACAATGGATACATAGCATACTCTGTAAAACATGGCTTTGAAAACATTAAATACCATCACCTCTGAAACATGAATATTCTGAAACATGAATATCATAGCAATTATAATAATAACGATGGTATTTCTCTTTACTCTGGTTGGATTGATATCTATATAGTATCTCTATCTCTGTACCTATATCCCATCGATATAAATCGATAACTCTGAGGGATATAAGCCTATGGTCGTTGATCAACTAATTGCATGCAATCTCTGACTATGTATCTATCAATCCAATAAATCATTTAAACTCTCTCTTTGGCATTAAATCAAACACTTTGCATACTCTTTCTCTTGTATACCCTTTTTCACAATTGAGACATTCAATTGCCTCTAATATACAACAAGGTATATCTATACATAATATGAATCAAATGGAATGGAATAACATGTTAAAACATTGTAACACAATACATATATTATCATGTGAGCACAAGGAATGAAATTCCACTTACAACCAATTAAAACCCTTGAATATAATCCCTTGGTTGAAATCCTACAACAATAAACCATATATAACACCATCAATAACCCAATAATCCAACAACAATACCACAAAAGCCATAGAATCAACACCATCAAAAACCCATATCATCTCTCACACCAAAACCAAGAATAAATAACACCAAAAGCTTACCTTAGCTTCCTTGATCCCAAAATAACCTTGATCTCTCAACAAATAACCAACAAGAAGCTTGGATTAAAGAAAGGAATTGAAGGAAATGAAGAAACCCTAGCCTCCAAGGAGAGAAAAATCGAGAATGAGGGGAAGGAAATGAGAGAAATGAAGCCCACTCATTCATTTAACTCACTTAAATCTCAAAACACGCTTCTACTGTTCATGCACCGCATGTGCGCTCCAACATGCACCGCGGCTGCGGTGTGCCCTCGGCAACTCAACCAAAAATCTGAAAATGTCGACCTCAGGTGCGCTCCATAAAAGACCGCGGGTGCGCTCTGGACTCGGCCAATCCACCGCGGGTGTGCTGCACTATGGACCGCGGGTGCGGTGAAGCTACTGGAAAAACATCACAAATCTGAAGATGAGACCGCGGGTGCGGTACCTATATGACCGCGGGTGCGGTCCCATCTGCATCCAACAACCAACTCTATGCAACAAAGATCGAATCGAAACGCTGATACAATACGACTACACATCAACTAATATCAACAATGCCACAAAACAATAATAACCAACAATACTATGACCCATAAACACAACTCTTAACATCACACTATACTAAAACTCAACCAAATAGTCAATAATCATACGAAATCTTAAACCGTACCGTACACCAGGCGTGGCTATTACAACATCAAATCCAACGGAGTCAAAGGATTAAAACCATACACAATTTCAAATGGCGAATAATTTGTAGTAAAATGCACGCAACGATTATAAGCAAACTCAACAAAGGGTAAACAATCGGCCCAATTCTTTAAGTTCTTCTTGAGTATAGCACGCAAAAGTGTTCCTAGAGTTCTATTAACAACTTCAGTTTGTCCATCCGTTTGAGGTTGACATGTAGTAGAAAACAACAATTTTGTGCCAAGTTTAGTCCATAACTTTTTCCAAAAATAACTCAAGAATTTAACATCATGGTCCGAAACAATAGTCCTAGGCATGCCATGCAACCTAACGACTTCTCTAAAGAATAGATCCGCAATGTGAGATGCATCATCAGTTTTGTGACAAGCAATAAAATGAGCCATCTTAGAAAATCTATCCACAACAACAAATATAGAATCCCTCCCCTTCTTTGTCCTAGGCAACCCCAAAACAAAGTCCATAGAAATATCAACCCAAGGTTCACTAGGGACGGGAAGTGGTGTATACAAGCCATGTGGTTGTGTTCTAGACTTAGCTTGTATACAAGTAATGCACTTATCACAAACACGCTCAACGTCACGTTTCATGTGTGGCCAATAGAAATGTTCATGCAATGCAATTAAAGTTTTAGCCACACCAAAATGCCCCATTAAGCCACCCCCATGTGCTTCCCTAACAAGTAATTCACGAATGAATGATCTAGGGACGCACAACCTATATTCTTTAAACAAGACACCATGATGCAAATAAAATTTGTCATGTGGACCATGCATACATGTTTCAAATACATTCTTAAAAACCTCATCTAGCACATATAATTCCTTCACATGCTCAAACCCCAAAACTTTAGACTCCAAAGTAGAGATTAGTACATACCTCCGTGATAATGCGTCAGCCACTACATTTTCCTTACCTTGTTTGTACTTGATGATGTAGGGAAATGTACCTATGAATGCAACCCACTTGGCATGCCGCTTGTTCAACTTCTGCTGCCCCTTAGCTTGTCTACAAATAATGCATTTTTCACAAACACGTTCAACATCACGTTTCAAATGTGGCCAATAAAAATTCTCTTGCAAACAACTCAAAGTTTTAGCCAAACCAAAGTGCCCCATCAAACCACCACCATGTGCCTCCCTCACAAGTAATTCACGAATTGATGACTTAGGAATGCACAATCTATCTTCTCTAAATAAATACCCATTATGCAAATAAAATTTATCATGTGGACCATGCATATATATTTCAAATACTTCCTTAAAATCCTCATCCATCGCATACAATTCTTTCACATGTTCAAATCCCTAGATTTTTGAATTCAAGGTAGAGATTAGTACGTACCTCCGTGATAGTGCGTCGGCCACTACATTATCTTTACCTTGTTTGTACTTGATTATGTAGGGAAATGTTCCTATGAATGCCACCCACTTAGCATGCCGCTTGTTCAGTATCTGTTGTCCCCTAAGGTACTTTAGAGACTCATGATCCGTATGGATCACAAATTCCTTAGGCCTCAAGTAGTGTTGCCACACCTCCAAAGTCCTCACAAGCGTGTTCAACTCCTTGTCATACGTTGGATAGTTCAGCGCTGCTCCATTGAGTTTCTCACTAAAATACGCCACTGGTCGTCCTCCTTGCATCAAAACACCACCAATACCTACACCTGAAGCATCACATTCAATTTCAAAAGTATTAGAAAAATCAGGCAAAACAAGTAAAGGCGCATTAGTTAACTTTTGTTTAATAATATTAAAATACTTCTCTTGCTCTTCGCCCCAATGGAATGGAACGTTCTTCTTAATCACCTCCGTCATCGGTGCCGCCAGTGTGCTAAAATTTTTTACAAACCTCCTATAGAAGCTTGCAAGACCATGAAAGCTTCGAACTTGACCAACATTAGCAGGCGTTGGCCAATCTCGAATAGCACTTACCTTGTCCTCATCTACTTGTATCCCCTGCGAACTTACCACAAAACCAAGGAAGACAAGTTTGCTTGTACAAAAATCACATTTCTTTAAATTAGCATATAAATTTTCAGCCCTTAGTGTGATTAGCACAATTCTCAAATGATTAACATGCTCATCAAGTCTTTGCTATATACTAGGATATCATCAAAGTAAACAACAACAAATTTTCCTATGTATGCATGCAAGACATGGTTCATTAACCTCATAAAGGTGCTAGGAGCGTTAGTTAAGCCAAAAGGCATGACCATCCACTCATATAACCCGTACTTGGTTTTAAAAGTCGTTTTCCACTCATCACCTTCTCTCATCCTAATTTGGTGATATCCACTTTTCAAATCAATCTTGCTAAAAATACAAGCACCATGCAACTCATCTAACATATCATCTAGTCTAGGTATGGGATGCCTATCCTCAATGGTTATGTTATCGATTGCCCTACAATCTGCACACATACGCCATGAGCCATCTTTCTTAGGAACTAATAAAACAGGTACAGCACAAAGAGACATGGACTCACGCACGAAACCCCTATCTAATAATTCACTTACCTGCCGTTGAAGCTCCTTGGTCTCCTCCGGATTGCTTCTATACGCTGGACGATTTGGTAATGCACTTCCGGGCACAAAATCAATTTGGTGCTCAATCCCCCTCAATAGTGGTATTCCTTGAGGTAGCTCATCCGGAAATATATCATCATACTCCTGCAAAAGGGAAACAACAATGCTCGGAAGATTTCCGGCTATCTCACTTGTGTTAAAGAGAATCTCTTTGTAAAGAATCAACACAAGTGTATCATGTGTGTGCAACAATTGTTTCATGTCACTCTTTTGGACCATATATATTTTCTTTTTGGTCTCTTTCCTCTCATTTTCTTTTTCTTTATTTTTCTTTTGTATGGCTATCTCAATTTTTTTATCACTTTTGTTTTTAGCCATTTCATTTTTATTTTTAAAGGCCATCTCACTTTTTAATTCACTATTTCTTTCGGCCTCATCTTTCTTCTTCTTTTTCAATTGGTCCTCCAACACTTGTTTTGGGGACAAAGGAAGTAAAACAATGGGTTCTTTCTTGAGTACAAAAGAATATTTATTTCTAAACCCATCTTGTGTCACTTGCCTATCATATTGCCATGGTCTTCCTAACAAAATATGACAAGCATGCATTGGTACCACATCACACAATACCTTATCAACATACTTCCCAATCGAAAATGCAACCAAAACTTGTTTGTTCACCTTCACTTTAGCACAGTCGTTCAACAACTGTAGCCTATATGGTTGAGGATGTTTCAAAGTAGGCAAGCTCAATTTTTCAACCATCTCAAGACTAGCAACATTGGTACAACTTCCTCCATCTATAATAATGTTGCAAACTTTGCCACTGACAAAACATCTAGTATGGAACAAGTTTTCCCGCTGATTCGTCTCCTCTTCTTTGACTTGGGCACTCATGATACGCCTAGTCACTATTGCCTCACCCACAACTGCTTGATATCCCTCATCAGGATCCTCTAATGCAGGCATCTCATCTTCATCCTCTCCATCATCTCTCTCACTATGAGATTCATACTCCCCATAATTATATAACACCATCAGCCTTTTATTGGGACATTTGCTAGCAATATGTCCAATTCCTTGACACCTAAAACATTTAATATCTCTAGAACGATTAATAGGAGTTTCAGGTTTACCTTGCATTCTCTGCTTAGGCGCCTCCTGTTTAATGTCAACTTTGGACTTGACCACTACCTTGCTTTCTTCACGTTTAACAACGTTGGAACGCCAAGGTGTTGATGTATTCCCAGTTTGTGTGGTACGACCAACTCCTCTCCTTTTGAGTTGTTGCTCCACTTTTATCGCCATTTGCACCATTTCATCTAGATCCAAGTAATGTCTAAGCTCCACTTGGTCTTGAATTTTCCTGTTCAAACCACACAGAAAACGAGCCATAGTAGCCTCACTATCCTCATCTATGTTTGCTCTAGTCATGACTACTTCCAATTCTTTATAGTATTCCTCAACATTCTTCACACCTTGTCTCAAAGTTTGTAACTTCTTAAACATTTCTCTATAGTAGTGATTTGATACAAACCTCTTCCTCATTACGCTTTTCATCTCCGCCCAAGTTTCTATAGGCCTCTCATTGCATCTTCTCTTAGTGGTCACTAATTGATCCCACCAAATAAGTGCATAATCAACAAATTCAACCACGGCCAACCTAACCTTCTTTTGTTCGGAATAATGGTGACAATCAAACACAAATTCAACTCGCTTTTCCCATTCTAAATAAGCCTCTGGACCCGACTTACCATGGAACGACGGAATTTTCATCTTAATGCTAACTATGTTATTATCTTCCTTATTCCCATTATCGTACCTACCACGTAAGGCTTCTCTTCTTCCCCTACCAAATCCTCTACCTCTTCCGCTTCTACCCCAATTCTCGTTTTGGCTCTCATCTTCTCCTTCCAAATCATAATCATTCTCTTCTTCATCCACTCTACCCAAACCTTCAGGCTTAGATTTATTTTCACTCGTACTAACTTCAAGCCTATCCAAACTCATATAAAGGATCCAACTCGGCCCTCAACATTCTACTAAAATGACCAAATAACACCTCCATTTGAACCTTAGATAACCCTTGGTTCGAACTCTCTCCTACTTCCCTCTCCATTTTAATTTCAGATTTTGTACCTGCAATAAAATGTTAGTAGAAATAAAAGATTTTCCTCACCCAAATTCTCACGATCACTCCAAAGAAATAACACTCGCACTCAAATGTTTTTTCACTAGAATTTGATAGTTCTCTCAAAGGTGTGCTCAATCTTTATATATATATTATTATTTTTTTTATCAAACTAACAAGATTCAACTTGTGAACACTTGCAACTGTTTCACATGGATTGCACAAAAACAAGAACGACAGAATAACACAGAACAAATTTTTCAGGAATTCTGGATTATCAAAAGATGATAGAAATAACGCAGATCCTAAAATAGAACAAAGGATAACACAAAACTTGAAACAGAACAAATTTTTGTTTTTGTTTTTGGTAGATATGACAATAGAAACAAAAGGATACCACAGATCTGAAAACAGAATGTTGAGACAGATCTGAAAAATAACAACGATACTTACTTGAATTCAATGAGCCAAAGCTCTGATACCAAATGATACGAATCCTCGTACGAAATGAAAGGCAAGCACGAATATATAAATCGCACCCTCAATTCAATAACAAACAAGGAACGATTATGTTGTCCCGATCTTTTGAAACAAGTAACGATTTTGTGATATTCACCTCTAAGCGATTATAACTTAGCAACAAATATCAACGATAAAACAATTGAATTTCAAACGAACCTTCAAAGAACTTGTTTTGACAATCCGTGCGAAGAACAATCGACAAACGCCACAAAGATGAAAATCTTTGATAAGTTTGATTTGGTTTTCTTCTTGTGAAGAACAAAGCTAAAAGCTTTGAAAATTGAGAGAACTCAATGTATTTGATATCAATCTTCAATAATCTCGTTTTTGGTCATTACAATGCATTATATAATTAATAAAACCATAAAATGTAGTGTAGAAAGCATTAAAGAACATAACTAGCAACTTTGACACGGAAGTTGACAATAGATCGCGGGTGCGCTGCATACTGGACCGCGGGTGCGGTCCTTTTAGGAGCGCGGGTGCGCTCGCCTTCCGCGGGTGAGCTCGCCTTCGGACCGCGGGTGCGGTATAGCTTCGGCAATATTCTCTTAAATTTGATTATTATGGACCGCGGGTGTAGTCCCTGAACTGGCGCGGGTGCGCTGTACCTTCGGCAATTGCACTTGAATAACATTCCAAAAACCTCCAATATTATTCCCATGATCCTCAACCTCCTCTAATTTAGACATCCAACTTGTAGGACTTCCTTGATAGCTCATCATGAGTCCTTAAAGTACATCTTTAAACTTCTTACTTCGTCCCCTCGTTATAGGTCCTTCGGGCAACTCCAACGACTCCCATGCTTTCTTTGGTGCTTGATCAACCACATTTGCATCTGGTTTTCCAAGGACTAAGAAGGGGAGAGATTCAATATTTGTTGTTGTTGATAGATTCTCTAAAATGACACATTTTATTGCTTGTCATAAAACCGATGATGCATCCAACATTGCAGATTTGTTCTTTAAGGAAGTCATTAGGTTGCATGGTATGCCTAGGACTATTGTATCTGACCGTGATGTTAAATTTTTGTGTTACTTTTGGAAAACTTTGTGGGCTAAGCTTGGCACTAAACTGTTGTTTTCTACTACATGTCATCCTCAAACGGATGGACAAACTGAAGTTGTTAATAGAACTCTAGGAACACTTTTGCGTGCTATACTCAAAAAGAAATTGAAAAATTGGGAAGAATGTTTGTCATTTGTTGAGTTTGCTTATAACCGTAGCGTGCATTCTACTACGAATTATTCACCATTTGAGATTGTTTATGGTTTTAATCCTTTAACTCCTTTGGATTTGATGTCTTTGCCTGTGAGTGAAAGGTTGAACATGGATGGCAAGAAGAAAGCTGAATTCGTTAGACGTTTGCATGAGAAGGTCAAGAATAACATCGAGAAGAAGAATTTTTAATATACGAAGCAAGCCAACAAGGGGAGGAAAAAGATGGTTTTTGAAAAGGGAGATTGGGTGTGGTTGCACTTAAGAAATGAAAGATTTCCAGAAAAGCGACGTTCAAAACTCTTACCTAGGGGTGATGGACCATTTCAAGTGCTTGAATAGGTCAACGACAATGCCTACAAATAAGACCTACCAGGTGAGTACAATGTCAGTTCTACTTTTAATGTTAGTGATCTTTCGTTGTTTGATGTAGGAGATGATCAAGATTTGAGGACAAATCCTTTTCAAGAAGGGGAGAATGATGCAAACGTGGTTGATCAAGCACCAAAGAAAGCATGGGAGTCGTTGGAGTTACCCGAAGGACCTATAACGAGGGGACGTAGCAAGAAGTTTAAAGAAGCACTTCAAGGACTCATGATGAACTAACCAAGGAGGATCTACAAATTGGGTGACTAAATTAGAGGAGGTTGGGAATCATTGGAATAATATTGGAGGTTTTTGGAATGTTATTCAAGTGCAATTGCCGAAGGTCCAGCGCACCCGCGCTAAAACAGGGACCGCACCCGCGGTACAATGGCCGAAGGACCAGCGCACCCGCGCTAATAAAGGGACCGCACCCGCGGTCCATGATATTCGATTTTCCCGAAGCTGCACCGCACCCGCGGTCGGAACATCAGCGCACCCGCGGTCTTCATTGCCGTGTCAAACTTGCTAGACAACTTTCTTTATGACTTTTTGCACTACTTTTTATTATTTTATTGTATTTATATGCATTGTATCAACCAAAAACGTGATCATTCAGAAGTTTAAACATTATTGTAGATTTTCTCTCAATATTTAAGGCTATTTAGCTTTGGTTCATAACAAAATCAAACTTATCAAAGATTGCATCTTTGTAGCGTTTGTCGATTGTTTTTCGCTCGGATTGTCAAAACAAGATATTTGAAGGTTCATTTGAAATTCAATTGTTTTATCGTTGATATTTGTTGCTAAGTTTTAGTCGCTTAGAGGTGAATATCACAAATCGTTACTTGTTTCAAAAGATCGGGACAACATAATCGATCCTTGTTTGTTATTGAACTGAAGGTGCGATTTCGATATTCGTGCTTGCTTTTCATTCGTACGAGGTTTCGTATCAATTCGCCTAGTCATTGGCTGACTCGCCAATTCTGTGGCTGATTCGCCCAGACACTTGATACATAAATTATGACGATGTCGTTTAGGAATTGATTCATTCCTATCGACTGAGATTCGATATATTTTTCAATATCCAGACACCCGGATCCCTAGATTAGGATTGAGTCGAGTCCGAGTCTGAGTGTGATTCATTACGTGATATTGATTTATGTTTCTGATTCGATACATGTCATGAATATCTATTATATGCTTTTATATTGTGTATATGATTGCATGTATACATTGTTTATACTGGGATGTATTTCTCACCGGAGTTATCCGGCTGTTGTCTTGTTTTGTATGTGTGCATGACAACAGGTGAGGCATGACCAGGATCAGGAAGAGGATGAGAGATTCAGAATTAGCGTGGAGATCCGGACTTAGAGTAGAGTGATTTTCAGTACTTGACCTAGTGACTGAACTTTAATTAAGTTAAATAAATGTTGTGCAAGATTTGTACTATTACACTGACACGTGTACCAGATTTATTATCTTACGTTTCCGCACTTGCATATTAAAAAAAAAATTTATGTCCCACTATTACTTAGTTGTTAACTTTGATCTTAATAACAATTAAGTGTTGAATTAGGTTCGGATCCCCACAAATATAAAGATTGATCACATCTTTGAGAGAACTATCACATTCGAGTGAAAATATTTGAGTGCGAGTGTTATTTCTTTGGAGTGATTGTGAGAATTTGGGTGAGGAACATCTTTTATTTCTACTAACATTTTCTTGCAGGTACAAAATCTGAAAGTAAAATGGAGAGGGAAGTAGGAGAAAGTTCGAACCAGGGGTTGTCTAAGGTCCAATGGAGGCTTTATTTGGGCATTTTAGTAGAATGATGAGGGCCGAGTTTGATCCTTTATATGAGAGGTTGGATAGGCTTGAAGTTAGCACTAGTGAAAATAAATCTAAACCTAAAAGTTTGGGTACAGTCGAAGAAGAAGAGGATGATTATGAATTAGGAGCAGAAGAGGAGAGTCAAAACGAGAACTGGGGTAGGAGCGAAAGAGGTAGAGTATTTGGTAGGGGAAGAAGAGAAGCCTTACGGGGTAGGTACGATGATGGGAATAAGGAAGATAATAACATAGGTAGCATTAAGATGAAAATTCCGTCGTTCCATGGTAAGTCGGATCCAGAGGCTTATTTAGAATGGGAAAAGCGAGTTGAATTTGTGTTTGATTGTCACCATTATTCTGAACTCAAAAAGGTTAGGTTGGCAGTGGTTGAGTTTGTTGATTATGCACTTATTTGGTGGGATTAATTAGTAACCACTAAGAGAAGATACAATGAGAGGCCTATAGAAACTTGGGCTGAGATGAAGAGCGTAATGAGGAAGAAGTTTGTACCAAATCACTACTATAGAGAAATGTTTAAGAAGTTACAAACTTTGAGACAGAGTGTGAAGAGTGTTGAGGACTACTATAAAGAGTTGGAAGTAGTCATGGTAAGAACAAATATAGATGAGGATAGTGAGGCTACTATGGCTCGTTTTCTGTGTGGTTTGAACAGGGAAATTCAAGACCAATTGGAGCTTAGACATTACTTGGATCTAGATGAAATGGTGCAGATTGCGATAAAAGTGGAGCAAAAACTCAAGAGGAGAGGAGTTGGCCGTACCACACAATATGGGAATACATCAACACCTTGGCGTTCCAACGTTGTTAAACGTGAAGAAAGCAAGGTAGTGGTCAAACCCAAAGTTGACATTAAACAAGAGGCGCCTAAGCAGGGAGTGCAAGGTAAACCTGAAACTCCTATTAAACGTTCTAGAGATATTAAATGTTTAAGGTGTCAAGGAGTTGGTCATATTGCTATCCAATGTCCCAATAAAAGGGTGATGGTGTTGAATAATTATGGGGAGTATGAATCTCATAGTGAGGGAGATGATGGAGAGGATGAAGATGAGATGCCTGCATTAGAAGATCCTTATGAGGGATATGAGGCAGTTGTGGGCGAAGCATTAGTGACTAGGCGTATAATGAGTACCCAAGTCAAGGAAGAAGAAACTGACCAAAGGGAAAACTTATTCCATACTAGGTGTTTTGTCAATGGCAAGGTTTGCAATCTTATTATAGATGGAGGAAGTTGTACTAATGTTGCTAGTTTTGAGATGGTTGAAAAATTGAGCTTGCCTACTTTGAAACACCCTCAACCATATAGGCTACAATGGTTGAATGACTTTGCTGAAGTAAAAGTGAACAAACAAGTCTTGGTTGCGTTTTCAATTGGGAAGTATATTGATGAGGTGTTATGTGATGTGGTGCCAATGCATGCTTGTCATATTTTGTTAGGGAGACCATGGCAATATGATAGGCAAGTGACACATGATGGGTTTAAAAATAGATATTCTTTTGTACTCAAGAAAGAACCCATGGTTTTACTTCCTTTGTCACCAAAACAAATCATGGAAGACAAATGACAAAAGAAAAAAAGAGATGAGGACGAAAGAAAGAGTGAAAAGAAAAGTGAGGTGGCCTTAAACAAACAAGAAAAAGATATGGTCACAAAAAAAAGTGATAAAAAAAATGATGAGAAGACCATAGAGATAAAAAAAGAGGGAAAAGAAAATGAGAGGAAAGAGGTCAAAAAGAAAACATATATGGCCCAAAAGAGTGATATGAAACAATTGTTGCACACACATGATACACTTTTGTTGATTCTTTACAAAGAGATTCTCTTTAACACAAGTGATATAGCCGGAAATCTTCCGAGCATTGTTGTTTCCTTTTTGCAAGAGTTTGATGATATATTTCCGGAGGAGCTACCTCAAGGAATACCACCATTGAGGGGAATTGAGCACCAAATTGATTTTGTGCCCGGAAGTGTATTGCCAAATCGTCCAGCTTATAGAAGCAATCCGGATGAGACTAAGGAGCTTTAGCGACATGTAAGTGAATTGTTAGATAGGGGTTTTGTGCGTGAGTCCATGTTTCCTTGTGCTGTACCTGTTTTATTAGCTCCTAAGAAAGATGGATCATGGCGAATGTGTGTAGATTGTAGGGCAATCAATAATATAACCATCAAGTATAGGCATCCCATACCTAGACTAGATGATATGTTAGATGAGTTGCATGGTGCATGTATTTTTAGTAAGATTGATTTAAAAAGTGGTTATCACCAAATTAGAATAAGGGAAGGTGATGAGTGGAAAACGGCATTTAAAACCAAATATGGGTTATATGAATGGATGGTAATGCCTTTTGGCTTAACTAATGCTCCTAGTACCTTTATGAGGTTGATGAATCATGTTTTGCGTGCTTACATAGGGAAATTTGTTGTGGTTTATTTTGATGATATTCTTGTGTATAGCAAAGATTTAGAAAAGCATGTTGAGCATTTGAGATTTGTTCTGATCACACTTAGGGATGAACATTTATATGCTAATCTTATGAAATGTGATTTTTGTACAAGCAAAATTGTCTTTCTTGGTTTTGTGGTAAGTTCACAGGGGATACAAGTGGATGGATGAGGACAAGATAAGTGCTATTCGAGATTGGCCAACGCCTGCTAATGTTAGTCAAGTTCGAAGCTTTCATGGTCTAGCAAGCTTCTATATGAGGTTTGTAAAAGATTTTAGCACACTTGCGGCACCGATGACGGCGGTGATTAAGAAAAACGTTCCATTTCATTGGGGCGAGGAACAAGAGAAGTCTTTTAATATTATTAAACAAAAATTAATTAATGCGCCTTTACTTGTTTTACCTGATTTTTCTAATACTTTTGAAATTGAATGTGATGCCTCAGGTGTAGGTATTGGAGGAGTTTTGATGCAAGGAGGACGACCAGTGGCGTACTTTAGTGAGAAACTCAATGGAGCAGCACTGAACTATCCAACGTATGACAAGGAGTTGTACGCGCTTGTGAGGACTTTGGAGATGTGGCAACACTACTTGAGGCCTAAGGAATTTGTGATCCATACGGATCATGAGTCTCTAAAGTACCTTAGGGGACAACAGATACTGAACAAGCGGCATGCTAAGTGGGTGGCATTCATAGGAACATTTCCCTACATAATCAAGTACAAACAAGGTAAAGATAATGTAGTGGCCGACGCACTATCACGGAGGTACGTACTAATCTCTACCTTGAATTCAAAAATCTAGGGATTTGAACATGTGAAAGAATTGTATGCGATGGATGAGGATTTTAAGGAAGTATTTGAAATATATATGCATGGTCCACATGATAAATTTTATTTGCATAATGGGTATTTATTTAGAGAAGATAGATTGTGCATTCCTAAGTCATCAATTCGTGAATTACTTGTGAGGGAGGCACATGGTGGTGGTTTGATGGGGCACTTTGGTTTGGCTAAAACTTTGAGTTGTTTGCAAGAGAATTTTTATTGGCCACATTTGAAACGTGATGTTGAACGTGTTTGTGAAAAATGCATTATTTGTAGACAAGCTAAGTCTAGAACATAATCACATGAATAGTATACACCATTTCCTGTTCCTAGTGAACCTTGGATTGATATTTCAATGGATTTTGTTTTTGGTTTGCCAAGGACTAAGAAGGGGAGGGATTCAATATTTGTTGTTATTGATAGATTCTCTAAGATGGTACATTTTTTTGCTTGTCTTAAAACCGATGATGCATCAAATATTGCGGATTTGTTCTTCAGGGAAGTCGTTAAGTTACATGGTATGCCTAGGACTATTGTATCTGACCGTGATGTTAAATTTTTGAGTTACTTTTGGAAAACTTTGTGGGCTAAGCTTGACACAAAACTGTTGTTTTCTACTACATGTCATCCTCAAACGGATGGACAAACCGAAGTTGTTAATAGAACTCTAGGTACACTTTTGCGTGTTATACTCAAAAAGAACTTGAAAAATTGGGAAGAATGTTTGTCATTTGTTGAGTTTTCTTATAACCGTAGCGTGCATTATACTACGAATTATTCACTATTTGAGATTGTTTATGGTTTTAATCCTTTAACTCCTTTGGATTTGATGTCTTTGCCTGTGAGTGAAAGGTTGAACATGGATGGCAAGACGAAAGCTGAATTCGTTAAAAGTTTGCATGAGAAGGTCAAGAATAACATCGAGAAGAAGAATTTACAATATACGAAGTAAGCCAACAAGGGGAGGAAAAAGATGGTTTTTGAAAAGGGAGATTGGGTGTGGTTGCACTTAAGAAAGAAAAGATTTCCAAAAAAGCGACGTTCGAAACTCTTACCTAGGGGTGATGGACAATTTCAAGTGCTCTAAAAGATCAACGACAATGCCTACAAATTAGACCTACCAGATGAGTACAATGTCAGTTCTACTTTTAATGTAAGTGATCTTTCGTTGTTTGATGTAGGAGATGATCAAGATTTGAGGACAAATCATTTTCAAGAAGGGGAGAATGATGCAAACGTGGTTGATCAAGCAGCAAAGAAAGCATGGGAGTCGTTGGAGTTGCCTGAAGGACCTATAACGAGGGGATGTAGCAAGAAGTTTAAAGAAGCACTTCAAGGAATCATGATGAACTACCAAGGAGGATCTACAAATTGGGTGACTAAATTAGAGGAGGTTGGGAATCATTGGAATAATATTGGAGGTCTTTGGAATGTTATTCAAGTGCAATTGCCGAAGATCCAGCGCACCCGCGCTAAAACAGGGACCGCACCTGCGGTCCATGATAATCGAATTTAAAAAAAAATTCCCGAAGCTTCTCCGCACCCACGGTCGTATCATCAGCGCACCCGCGGTCTTCGCTTCCGTGTCAAATTTGCTAATCCCGAAGCTTCACCGCACCCGCGGTCGAATCTACAACGCACCCGCGGTCTTCACTTCCGTGTCAAATTTGCTAGTTATCTTAATTAAGCCTTTTTACACTACTTTTTCATGCTTTATTGATTATATATGCATTGTATCAGACTATGAACGAAATAATTTCAGACTTTAAACATATTATTGGAGATTTCTCTCAATATTCAAGGCATTTTTCTTTGATCTTCAACACAAATCAAATTTATCAAAGATTGTATTTTTGTGGTGTTTGTCGATTGTTTTTCGCACGGATTGTCAAAACAAGTTCTTTGAAGGTTCGTTTGAAATTCGATTGTTATTATCGTTGATATTTGTTGCTAAGTTATAATCTCTTAGAGGTGAATATCACAAATCGTTACTTGTTTCAAAGGATCGGGACAACATAATTCGATTCTTGTTCATTATTGAATTGAGGGTGCGATTTCAATATTCGTGCTTGTTTTTCATTCGTACGAGGCTTCGTATCAATATCCATACCCGAAGGTAAGCGGTAAATCCCCGACTACAATGCATCGACTCCAATATGTTTCGACAAAACACCCAACCTTGCCACCTGATGACCCCATGAGAGTCGGTAAACAAGTCAAAGTGTAATGCTAGCACATAGAGTCTCAATGTTGTCCAGGGTCATAAGGACTAATGGTGTACAACCATAAACTAGGACGTTTCCACTCGATAAGTGAGAACCACTTGGAAAGTCCTTTATGTAGGGTTGTTCAGTGCACTCTACAAGGAGCACCTATTTGCATGCTCGGACATCACAATGTCCCCTACCAATGAAACATGGTACTCACATCGCAGATACTAGTCTCGAACTCGAGCGGCCTATATCCTTCTTAGCGGCAGCTGAATCGACTAGGAACTGTTTAGAATAGACAGTATTCCAAATATGAGTTTCATGATACTCATCATATGAGCATCTCATATTCTTTCTACTATTTGTATATTCAAGGGCTTTATCTCTGCAACTAACATGGGTATACAGATAAAGAAGTGCCAAAACAATAATTTCAAATATTATTAAAATAAAGATTGTTCATACATAGAGTTTAAACATGAACCCTCGACCAACACTTGGCTCGACGGGCACCTACTCTAACAATCCCTAGATTAGGAAAAAGTCAAGTCAGAGTTATGAGTCAGAGATTGTGAATCAGAGTTGGTTTACAGTTTTATATTGATTCATGTCTTTCAGATTTGATACATGTTATTGATAGTTGCTTCATGCTTTTTTATCTGTTTATGTGAAATGCATGTATACATGGTTTATACTGGGAATATAATTCTCACCGGAGTTATCCGGCTGTTGTTGTGATTGTATGTGTGCATAACAACAGGTGAGACAGGATCAGGGTCACGAAGAGGATGAGAGATTACAAATTAGCGTGGAGATCCGGGCCCAGAAGTAGATTAGAGTTCAGCACTGATATATGTAGTTGAACCTAGTTTGATTTTATTGTATCCAGTACAGGACTTGTACGTTTGATATGTATATCAGATTTATTTACATTACGTTTCCGCATTTGCATTTTAAAAAAAATTTAGACCCTGTTTATTATAATAGATTAAATTATTCCCAAAGATGATTAAGAAATGAATTAGCGTCCGGGTCCCCACAACAGGTGATATCAGAGCGATAGATTCTTTAGACTGAGATAGAAGCTAGTGAGCGGGGTAGAATGAATTTTCTTCTTTGCTTTTGAATGCTAGCATGATTTACTGCTTTATAATACATGTTTGCCTGAATGATTTGATTTAATTGGTAATATGTACTATTGAAAATGAATCAGAACCGATTCTTGATCAGCAGTAAAATGATCAGAGGAGGACTGTAACATGTTTGTTGTATCTGGTTACTAATCTTTTTGATAATCAGATTTATCTCCTCGAGGAATCCCAGAACAGGGTAGTATCCTGATGGATCCGATGAATGTGCCGGAAACTCCGATGGAAACAATGTTGAAGAGGTTTCAGTCATTTCAACCGCCGATTCTGAAGGGTACTGAAACATCTGATGACTGTGAGAGTTGGCTGAATGATATTGAAAGGCTGTTTGATTCACTTGATTACCTAGATGAATGCAGAGTTAAATTAATTGGGCACCAGTTACATGAAGTCGCAAAGAGTTGGTGGATTGCAACCAAGGAAGCCTTGGAACAGCGTGGTACGGTGATTACGTGGAAGATCTTCAAAGTTGAATTCTATCGGAGGTTTTTCCCAGTTTCGTACCGAGAAGACAAGAGGGCAGAGTTTGAAAATCTGAGACAAGGTCAGCTAAACATTGAAGAATATGTTGCTAAATTCTCTGCATTTGTAAGGCTCGAGATTTATTAGTCTTCATTGATGTGATATTCGGAAGATATGAGTATGCATGACATGTAATGAGAAGCACTAAATGAGATTATGAAGTGTTGCATAAAGTCTAGACCGCACCCGCGCTACGAACAAGACCGCACCCGCGGTTGATGGACAGAGAGTTGGAGATTAATTACGGAAGTGACACCGCACCCGCGGTGCTAGACAGACCGCACCCGCGGTGTTGTACCAGTAGGGTCAGCGCACCCGCGTTATAAGACAGAGCGCACCCGCGGTCCAAGCTTCGGGGAAAGTTGATGCATATCAATACATGGAGCGCACCCGCGGTGCAAAAGTGATCGCACCCGCGGTGCGACGTGCAGTTTGAAGGTTTAGCCATTTGTTTGACATGCAATTGAGATATATATATGTATTGATTCTCACGATTTCAGCATAAGAAATCGTGGGTTTTCCTTCACCCAAATTTCTTAATGCCTTTCATATCTTCAGTTAGTGATTTTGAGATATCCGTGTATCAGAAGTCGAATCTGAACACGGTATCGTACTCCTCTCGCTACGAGCTATACAAGGACGTAAGTTTTATTAAGTTTTGAGATGATTTGGAAACATGATATTGTTCGAATTGAATATGAACCAGATATGGTGTTTCTGATGTAGTAGGTATCGCATAATTGAAGTCAGATCGCAGAACAGACTGTGTATGCAATTGTTATGATTTTCGAAAGATATTGATTGAGATTTGATATCATAGTAGTGTTGTTACTGATGTTAAGTGTACCGATATTGAGATTATGAATTGTATTGACACTGATTATGAATTCTAGTAGTACCTCTGTGATGTTGAGATAGACGGGGTTATCGTGACTGTATTGTTATGCCGTCGAAACATCAGTAGATTGATATTGATCAGAACAGGTTTTGAATCGAATTATATACTGATATTGTATTTATACGATTGTCATTGCCAGACTGGTTATGGACAGATTGGGATACAATACTTCGTCTTCATCAGACCGAGAAGAGAAAGGTATAAATGGCTGTTCATTGGGAGATCGACTTGAGTTAGATTTAACTCGAGTTTCCCTAAATCACATACTTGTATGGTATTGTTTTAATACCTTTGTGTTGTGATAAGTATGTTTATTCTATTGAATTAGAAGTAGAAAGTAGAGAGCTATTAAGTAAGAGTCACTGACAGAGGGGTTAGATTTTGACAGACTTGTCACTGACCCATTGCACATTGTCAGAATAGGCTTAGTCTTGGTAGATACGCCAAGGCACTGGACGTTTGGTATATCGTTATGCTTCAGATACAGATAGCATTCTATTCGATATAGATTAGACCAAAGTCCAGAAATAAGAACGTACCGCCACTGCGACTGGTAGTAGTAGGTGGGAGACTTGTTACGTTCTTATTCACCGGGATCCCTAGATTAGAATGAGAGATGAGTCGAGTTTTAGATATTGAGACTAGAATTTGATTTACAGATCCGTATTGATTTATGTTTCGTAGATTACGATTCATGTTTTATTTACAGACTGGTATGGATACATGTTGTTTGATTATGCTACATGTGATAAGATATAATTCATGCTTTTATGTTAATTCAGTTAACTGCATGTATACATTATTTATACTGGGATTTATTCTCATCGGAGTATCCGGCTGTTGTCTTGTTTGTATGTGTGCATGACAACAGGTGGGGCAGGATCAGGGTCAAGAGGATGATGAGAGATCGAGATTAGAGTGGTGATTCCGGACTTGGATGTAGACTTGGTTTAATACTGGAAATTAGTAGTTGAACCTTAGACTAGTTTGAAAAATTGTTGTACATTATTGTACTTTTATACTGAGATGTATATTAGTTAAATTCCATTACGTTCCGCACTTATATTTTAAAAAAAAGAAAAATTTTTAGACCCTGTTTATCTTAATTGATAATTAAATCCCAAAGATGATTAAGAAGATGATTAGCGTCCGGGTCCCCACAACAGGTGGTATCAGAGCGATAGATCCTTTAGACTGAGATAGAAGAGAATGAGCGGGGTAGAGTGAGTTTTCTTTCCTTGCATGTGATTGCTAGCATGAGATTTCTTTTAATATTGATTTACATTGTGTATGCTAGCATGAGATTATGTTTTACTGCTTTAAAATACATGTTATCTAATTATCTGATTTGAATTGGTAATATGTATTATTGAGTATAAATCAGATTTGATTCTTGATCAGCAGTAAGATGATCAGAGGAAGATTGGAACAGATTTGTAGTATTTGAGTACTAATGTTTTGATAAGCAGATATACCTCCACGGAGAATTCCAGAAAGGGGTAGTACTTCGACTGCACAGATAGATGTATCAGAAATTCCGATGGAAACACAGATGAAGAGGTTTCAGTCGTTTCAACCACCGATTTTAAGGGGTACTGAGACGCCAGTAGATTGTGAGAATTGGCTTGAAAGCATAGAAATGCTATTTGAATTTCTTGGTTTCACAGATGATTGTAGAGTTACACTGATTGGGAACCAGCTAAAAGAGACTGCAAGAAGTTGGTGGCTAATAACCAAAGAAGCTTTGGAACAACGTAGTTCACTAATTACGTGGAAAATTTTTAAGGTTGAATTCTATCAAAGATTTTTTCCCGTATCATACAGACAAGACAAAAGTGCAGAGTTTTAAAATTTGAGACAGGGTCACATGAGTATTGATGAGTATTTGGGCCAGTTCTTTACCTTGTTACGTTTTGTCCCTCATGTTGCTGAAATGATGAAACTATATCTGATCAGTTCATTCAGGGATTGAATTCGGAGATACGTACATTGGTAAATGTGAAACGATCGATTAATTTTGCTGATACCTTGAACAAAGCCAAAAGAGCCGAAAAAGTTCTGAGAGGACAAAAGAGAGCATCGTATGTTCTTCCAATATCGAGTTCACAGCAACTGCCCCACAGAGTTGAGATGGGCAGTAGCTCCAGTGGTTCTAGCTCGAATTACATTGTAGGGTATTGCAGAACTTGTGGAGGAAGACATCCTACCGAGCAATGTCGGGGAGTGACTGGTATATGCAATATCTACAAACAACGGGGACAGTTTGCTAAAGTTTGTCCACAGAGAGATTCCCGAAGATTTCAGGGATCAGGACCATCTGGTGGTAGTGACCGAGGAACAGACCCAAGAGGCACTTGATGATATAGTGGCAGGTACTGTTCTTTTATGATTATATTGCATATGTATTGATATATACTAATGCATTCCCTACGATTACTTTTGACTGAGTTGCATTGAGATATGCTGTATCTGTTGAGTCTGATTGTACTGTAGCATTGATTCTCTTACTTGTTGAAAAAGAAAAAATTGATATCAGAGATTTCTTTGAAATATTGTATACTACAGTAAGATGAGAATGAGGTCGAGTTAGATTATGATGTGCTTGTATTTCTGAGTTGACCGCATTATTGATATTAATATGCTGAACAAGTACAGAACTATTATAGATTCTTGTCAGGAGAGTATAATATTCAGACCAGATATAGCTGATGAGTAGAGATTTCACGGTAAGGATGCTAGATTCAGAGTTCCTTTGATATTTGTGTTGTCTAGGGACTCGATTGTTACAGAAAGGAGCAGATGGCATCCTTATGTATTCAGTAGACATATTGAAATCGAGTCTAGCATTGGCAGATTTGCCGGTGATGTACGAGTTGGCTGATAATTGCCCGATAATATTTCAGATTTGCTTTATATCAGAAAGATAGATTTCAGAATTGAATTGATACCAGGTACAGGTTGTGTTTTATAGTTCAGTACAGAATGATATTGAATGTGCAGAATGTCACTGAATGGAGTGAAAGAATTGAAAGATCAGTAGAAGAGTACCGACCAGGAGTTACATTTGATTTAGTGTTTCTCGGTGGCATATTTCAGTATGTTTAGAGATATTCTGATGATTTTATGCTCGTTGTATCTATGATGTTTTGATATATTTGTAGCATCTGATTGATTGAATCGAGTATCTAAAGATTGTATTGAATACTCTGAGAACTATGATTATTGTATACAGAAATTTTCAGATATGAATCCTGTTTGAAACAGATTGTATTCAGAGTATGTGATATCTGAAGTTAGTATACCGATTGATTTTGACACAGTTGAGATTGTGATCAGTGACTGAGAACGATACCGATATCAGAAAGATCAGAAATTGCAGAATGTCAGAAAATTTATTTTAGTCTGAGTTGGCAGATTTTCTTATACGATTGTTGTTTTGTATCTGCTTGAGTATTGTTATTGTTCTAACACAGTGTTTGATACAGATTGTATTGTTTGGGGCATCTCATGATGTAGATGATATATAGCAGTTGATCTGAGTGATATGAAGATGTGATTGATTAGTCAGAATTGACAATATTGCCAGGAATTGCCGTTTTATGAGTTTACTAAACTCACTAGATCAGTATAGATTATTGATATTATGAATCTGATTTGATAGTACTGTTATTCGGAGTCAATGTTTGATATAGATTATTAAAACCGAATCAGAGCTGAACTCGAGAATTTCGGCAGTTCAGAGATTTAATCAGAATGTTCAGAACTTAAATTCGATAATCAGAGCAGAACATCGATCAGAGTGGCATATATGTGATTTTGTTACGGTATGAGAATGATTAGCTTGTGATGTCAAATGTTTCAGAATTGTACAACAGAATTTGATATCGACAATCAGAACCGAATACCAGGTAGGTATTTTTCTTTAATTATATTATTAACTGATTGTTTATACCAAATAGTTCGAATTGGAGATGACAGATAGGGTCAGAAGCGCACAGAAATGGATTCAGTAGTCGTTCAGGTAACAGAAAGTAGATGATAATTCGAACAGATAGTTTTGATATAGACAGATTAAATCAGTTATGGCAGAATTTATGCTGAAATGTTGGCAGAATTGTACTGAAATGTCTGAACCGCCAATAAATGAAGATAGAAAGATAGAGATTATAAGATTTATTACAGAATTTGTATATTCTTGACTAGACATGGGGAGTATATTTCGATGAATTTCGTAATAAGACCACTGCAATACTTTCCGGATTGTGATGTAATATGATTGTGATTGACAGATTGTTCAATCTATATCTATTAGTTTGTACAAGATGACGTACAAACATGACTAGATGACAAAGATCGATGTCAAAGAAATGGTAAGATTGATCAGAATGTAGAACTAGACTATATCAGATTGTGATTTTGATTGATTTGGTAATTGTGGCAGAATATACCATGAACTCATTCATATATTATCCACCGATTGACAGATAGCCAGAGTGTACTATCCGGATATTGAGAGATATCCAGGGAGTGGAAGTGCTGGATGCTAGCACCATATGACATATTGTCGCTGTGTGAATTATTGTACGATCATAGTTATCAGATAACCAGATGGATAATGAAATAGTTACAGACGATACATTGTACAGTGAGTACTGCAGATTTCTTTGATATAAGAATAATATCTCGGAGATACCTGAGATAAGATTTGGTACGGTCAGAGATATGACAAAGAAAATGTAGCTAATTCAGAAGAGAATGAAGATAGCTCAGACCAGACAGACTTAATATGCCAACGTCGGATGATGACGATTGGTATTTGGGGCCGAAGATTTAATATATCCTTGACTGGGATAAACAGATTTGATATCAGCAAATGATATTGATTTAGTATGAGCCGTTGATTGGTATATACGGATGTTGTATAGCCAGTATTTTGCGATTGATTCGATTAAAATGATTTCGAGTGGTATTATGATTTTATACTTCTTGAATGACTACTTCGGTCTGGAATCAGAGATTCGTGAAAGGAAGAAAATTTAGAACGAAGAATATTCTACTGTTGCATATAAAGTAAAGTCGTCGGGGCATTAGAAATATTCCTTGAAAGACAGAATCTGATATTAGAGTAAGATTTCAGAATGGATTCATTGAGATAAGTTTTTGATTTAAACTCTGTATACATTCCTTCTTATATGTCTGAATGGATTACTTGCGATTTCGAGGACGAAATCATTTCTTAGAGGGGGAGAAATGTAAGGCTCGAGATTTATTAGTCTTCATTGATGTGATATTCCGAAGATATGAGTATGCATGACATGTAATGAGAAGCACTAAATGAGATTATGAAGTGTTGCATAAAGTCTAGACCGCACCCGCACTACGAACAAGACCGCACCCGCGGTTGATGGACAGAGAGTTGGAGATTAATACGGAAGTGACACCGCACCCGCGGTGCTAGACAGACCGCACTCGCGGTGTTGTACCAGTAGGGTCAGCGCACCCTCGTTAAAAGACAGAGCGCACCCGCGGTCCAAGCTTCGGGGAAAGTTGATGCATATCAATACATGGAGCGCACCCGCGGTGCGACGTGCAGTGTGAAGGTTTAGCCATTTGTTTGACATGCAATTGAGATATATATATGTATTGATTCTCACGATTTCAGCATAAGAAATCGTGGGTTTTCCTTCACCCAAATTACTTAAAGCCTTTCGTATCTTCAATTAGTGATTTTGAGATATCCGTGTATCAGAAGTCGAATCCGAACACGGTATCGTACTCCTCTCGCTACGAGCTATACAAGGACGTAAGTTTTATTAAGTTTTGAGATGATTTGGAAACATGATATTGTTCGAATTGAATATGAACCAGATATGGTGTTTCTGATATAGTAGGTATCGCATAATTGAAGTCAGATCGGAGAACAGACTGTGTATGCAATTGTTATGATTTTGGAAAGATATTGATTGAGATTTGATATCAGAGTAGTGTTGTTACTGATGTTAAGTGTACCGATATTGAGATTATGAATTGTATTGACACTGATTATGAATTCTGGTAGTACCTCTGTGATGTTGAGATAGACGGGGTTATCGTGAATGTATTGTTATGCCGTCGAAACATCAGTAGATTGATATTGATCAGAACAGGTTTTGAATCGAATTATATACTGGTATTGTATTTATACGATTGTCATTGCCAGACTGGTTATGGACAGATTGGAATACAAGACTTCGTCTTCATCAGACCGAGAAGAGAAAGGTATAAATGGATGTTCATTGGGAGATCGACTTGAGTTAGATTTAACTCGAGTTTCCCTAAATCACATACTTGTATGGTATTGTTTTTATACCTTTTTGTTGTAATAAGTATGTTTATTCTATTGAATTAGAAGTAGAAAGTAGAGAGCTATTAAGTAAGAGTCACTGACAGAGGGGTTAGATTTTGACAGACTTGTCACTTACCCATTGCACATTGTCAGAATAGGCTTAGTCTTGGTAGATACGCCAAGGCACTGGACGTTTGGTATATCGTTATGCTTCAGATACAGATAGCATTCTATTCGATATAGATTAGACCAAAGTCCAGAAATAAGAACGTACCGCCACTGCGACTGGTAGTAGTAGGTGGGAGACTTGTTACGTTCTTATTCACCGGGATCCCTAGATTAGAATGAGAGATGAGTCGAGTTTTAGATATTGAGACTAGAATTTGATTATAGATCCGTATTGATTTATGTTTCGTAGATTACGATTCACGTTTTATTTACAGACTGGTATGGATACATGTTGTTTGATTATGCTACATGTGATAAGATATAATTCATGCTTTTATGTTAATTCAGTTAACTGCATGTATACAATATTTATACTGGGATTTATTCTCACCGGAGTATCCGGCTGTTGTCTTGTTTGTATGTGTGCATCACAACAGATGGGGCAGGATTAGGGTCAAGAGGATGATGAGAGATCGAGATTAGAGTGGTGATTCCGGACTTGGATGTAGACTTGGTTTAATACTGGAAATTAGTAGTTGAACCTTAGACTAGTTTGAAAAATTGTTGTACATTATTGTACTTTTATACTGAGATGTATATTAGTTAAATTCCATTACGTTCCGCACTTATATTTTAAAAAAAAAAGAAAAATTTTTAGACCCTGTTTATCTTAATTGATAATTAAATCCTAAAGATGATTAAGAAGATGATTAGCGTCCGGGTCCCCACAGCATTGCTACGTTTTGCTCCTCACGTGGCTGGGAATGATGAATCTGTAGCTGATCAGTTTATAAATGGATTGAATCCTGAGATAGGCACATTGATGAATGTGAACCAACCCCATAATTTTCCTGATGTATTGAACAAAGCTAAGGAAGCTGAAGCAAGTTTGATCCAATAACGAGGAAAGTCGTATGTTGATCAACCACAGAAACAGCAATCCCCTTTCAGATTTGATAGTGGTAGTACTAGTGGTGGAAAGAAAGATCATTTGAAAGCTCAAAAGAAACAGTTTAAGAAGTTAGGGAGCGGTTCATCTAGCTCCAGTGGTTCTAGCCAAAGTTATACCGGGGTTTATTGCAGAACTTGCGGAGGGAGACATCCCACAGAACAATGTAAAGGAGTATATGGTGGTTGCAATATCTGCCGACATTCAGGACATTTTGCTAGAGTTTGTCCACAGAGAGGTTCCCGAATATTCCACGGAGCAGAATCATCTAGATCAGTGACTTAGACTGATATACCATCATCTGTTGTTCACTTGTTCCAACCACCCTCTACTCAGTCACAACCAGGGCCAGAAAAAAGCAAGAATGGTTGCAGTGACCGAGGAACAAACCCTGGATGCACTTGATGATATAGTGGCAGGTATCTGTTCTTTTATGATTATTCTGCGTATGTATTGAGAGATACTCATACATCCTATACATGATTTCTGAATAAATTGCATTGATGTATGTTTTATCTGTTGAGTCCGTATCTACTGTAGTAGTTGTTTCTTTACCTTTTGAGGAGAGTTTTGATATCAGTGAATTCTGTGAAACGTCGTATACTGCAGTAAGATGAGAATGAGATTGAGTTAGCTTGTGTGTACTTGAGTTGTCTGATTTTGACTGCATGATTGATTGATAGTGATATGCTGACCAAGTACAGAGCTACCGTAGATTGATTCCAGAAGATGGTAAGATTCGGACCTGAAATGGCCGAAGCATGAACATTATACGATAAGGATTCTAGATCTAGAATTCCTTTGATATGTGTGATGTTCAGGATTTGATGATTATCGAAAGAAACAGAGGGATTCCTTGTGCATTCAGTTGATTTACTGAAATCGATCTTAACCTTGGCTGATTTGCCAGTGGCATGAGAGATGCTAGAATTGCTAATATTGTCCCAGATGAGATTACGGGTTGCCTCTGATTTGAGAGATAGATTCCAGCATTGAATGAATGCCAGGTACTGTTCTTATTTCTAGAATTCTGTACAGAATGAAACTGATTGAATTGAAAGATCAGTTAGAAGATTTATTGTCTGAGAGTTACATCTGATTGAGTGTTTCTCTTTGAAATGCTTCAGCCATGTTTGTGGTTTGATGAACCGCATTTTCAGAAGTATTTTGATGATTTTATGCTTGTTTTATCTGTGATATTCTAAGATATTCGAAGCATATGACTGATTGGATCAACAGTTGAGAATTGTATTGAATATTCTGAGAACTGAGATGTTGTATACAGAAACTGTTGAGAAGTGAATCTTGGCTGAGACAGATTGTATTCGGGGCATGTTATATCCAAAGATGGTATATCAGTTGATCTGAGCCCAGTTGAGAAGTAATCAGTTGGCCGAGATCGACATCAGTGTCAGAAATTATAGTTGCATAAGTTTAGCAGACTATTATATATATGATTGTTGTTTTGAATCTGATTGAGAATCGTTATTTTCTGGCGCAATATTTGAGACAGATTGTAGACCGTTGAAACTTGATATTATGCCGATTGAACCAGAGCTGATTTTGAGAATTAAAGAAGCTCAAAAAGTGAGCAGAATGTTCAGAACTTGATATCGATAGTTAGAGCAGGCTATCGATCAAAATATCATGTATGTGATACTGTATTGTATATGAATAACCGATTTGTTATGCCAGATGTTTCGGATTTGAAACGACAGATATTGTCAGAAATGCACAATAATCGATTCAACATTCATCCAGATGATAGAAAGATGTATGATGAATTGAAAAGACAGATTTTGGTAGAAACAGATGAGATCAGATATGGCAGAGTTTGTACTGAAATATCTGAATTGCCGACAGATGAAGACAGAAAGAAAGAAACCAGGAGATTAGTTATATAGCTTATCGATTCCTGAATGGAAATGGGATCACATTTCCAGGGATATCGCGATGAAGCTACTGCATTCCTCCCGAAATTGAGCATTGATTTGAGTTAAGAGTGACAGACTGACCAAGTCTGCGAGTTCTAGTTCGTACATGAAGACGTACATATATGACTAGATTAATGAGATTTCTGCCAAAGAAGTGATCAGATTGCACGAAGTGCCGAAAGTTGATTATATCAGACCGTGATTTCGGTTGACTTTGCTCGTTTTGGCGGAGTGTACAGCAAGAGTTGGGTACGAAGTTACATCTGAGTACCACATATCATCCACAGACTGATGGATAGTCAGAGCGGACTATCCAGACACTGGAAGATATGCTTAGAGCTGTAGTGCTTGATTTAGCACTAGTTGACAGGATTCATTGTCACTCCGTGAATTTCGTTTAACAATCGCTATCAAATGAGTATTGAGATGACACCTTTCGAAGCGTTGTAAGGTAAGAAATACAGATACCCTCTTTATCGGGACAATATCTGTGAGGTTCCTGAGATTGGACCTGATATAATCAGAGATATGACAGAAAAAGTGAAGCCGATTCTGAAGAAAAGGAAGGCAGCTCAAAATAGACAGGCCAAATATGCCAAGATTTGACATAGACCGTTGATATTTCAGGCAGAAGACTGAATATTCTTGAAGATTTTACCTTTCAGAGGAGCTATCAGATTTGGCAAGAAAGGGATTGTGGGGACCCGAACCTAATCCATCTTCTTAATCATTATTAGGATCATTTAATTAATATGGGTCTAATTTTTTTTTTTTTAAATACAATGCGAAAACGTAAAGTACTCAATCTGATATAAACCACAATATAAAGTACAAATCATGTACAACATATGTTTATTCCAACTAGAGTTCAGCCGCTACATCAAGTGCTGAATTTCACTCTACTCTAAGTCCGGATCTCCACGCTAATCTGGAATCTCTCATTCTCTTCGTGACCCTGATCCTGTCCCAGCTATTGTCATACACACATACAAACAAGACAACAGCCGGATAACTCCGGTGAAAAATATATCCCAGTATAAACAATGTAAACATGCAGTCATATAAAAGCATATATAAAAGAATGAAACATATATCAACATCATGTATCAACTCAGAAGACATATATCGATATGAGGCTGTAAATAAAACTCTAGACTCGTCATCTCAGACTCGACTCATTTCTAATCTAGGGATCCCGGTTCTTGGATATGGGCACCTATATCGAATTTCAGCGATAGGAATGAATCAACTCCGAAGCGACATCGATATAAACCAATCATCCAGTGTCTTGGCGAATCAGCCAAAGACTTGGCACATCAACCAATGACTAGGCACCTCAGCCCATGACTCGACACCTGCTGTGCTATAAAGCAATAGATTAAGCAAATCAATCTCAAGAATTGCAAATATCAATGCAATATAATTCAGTATGTGATTTTGGAAAACTCAAGTTGAATCAAACTCGAGTTGTGCAATCCCGAATCAACATTGATTTATACCTTTCTTTCTGTCTATCTGACTCTGTCGAAGCCTCGGATTCAAATCCTGTCAATATCAATCTGGCAATAACAATATCGAGGGTATCGTATCACTATAATACTCAAATCAATACTGGATATAATTAGAACTGAATCAAATTCTGTTTCAACAGCATAACTGCACAATCTCGATATACCCAGCAATATAGCCTCAATCGGATATCAATCTCAACATCTCATAATCAATAACGATACAAATCTGATATCATATCTCAATCAATCCAACTCAGAAAATCATAACAATTCCATACGGTATCCGTTCTTCAATCCGGTTTCGATTATACGATGTCTCATATCAGAAACACCATATATGAATCATATCTGATTCTGGCAATATCATAATTTCAAATGATAACAAAACGTAACAAAACTTACGTCCAGTTAAATCTCTCGTCGGTAGGAACACAGTACTGAAGTCGGATTCAAAATCTAACGGAAGGATCGAAATATAAAGGCGTAAGGATTTTTGCGAAGTTTTCTCGTCCCTTTCTTTCTGAAGATTCTGAAGAACAGTACAATACTTATATGTATATATATATACACACGTTGCATGATAAGGGACGTGTGGCCTCTTGTATGTACTGCACATCTCGCACATATGCGCGACCTCAACCGACGCATATGCGCGAGACCTACTGGTCTCCGCGATAAGCTTCTCGGCAGCTCGCGCATATGCGCGCCCCATCTCCGCGCATATGCGCGAGGTTCTCTGGAATTTTACTCAGCTTCCCATATGACTCGCGTATATGCGCGAGATCTTCTGCCCATTTCGCGCATGTGCGCGCATCGTGTCGCGCATGTGCGTCAATGGTACTGTCCTCGCACACATTTCATGTATTTTCTCGTCTTTCCCGGTCCGATCCTTTCCGTCCATAATAACAGCAATTTATAAATCAATAATCGCAATTTATCAAATAAGATTCCGGGCATTACAGGGATGTTGTCTCCACGATATATCAGGCCGTATGAGATTCTCGAGAAGGTAGGAGATCGTGCCTACCGACTCGCATTACCGCCTTCTTTATTTGGAATACATGAGGTCTTTCATGTTTCTTTATTGAGGAGATATCTATCTGATGCTTCACATATTATTCAGCCAGACGAGGCCGAACTGGATGACACTCTGAGTTATTTTGAAAAACCGATCCAGATTCTCGATCGTAAAGAAAAGTAACTCAGAACGAAGACTATTCCGCTGGTGAAAGTTCAGTAGAATTGTCATGACACTAAAGAAGCTATCTGGGAGACTTAGTTAGACATGAAACAAAGATTTCCAAGATTTGTTTCACTGAGATGATTGTTTTTATTTAGCTTCGATTCTCCGTTCCTAATGGAATTTGATTTGATATCTGAGTTGATTGCCTGTGATTTCGAGGACGAAATCAGATCTTGGGGGGGGGGGGGGGGGAGAAATGTAAGGCCCGAGAATATGATTATGGTAATTTGGTATGATTTGTTGATAATTAAGATGTGATTATGGACGGAACGGATCAGTCCGGGAAAGACGGAAGGTGACTTGAATTATGTACGAGGATGAGCCCTCGCGCATATGCGCGACCCCGCCAGACGCATATGCGCGAGATTGGCAGAGCACCTCGCGCATATGCGCGAAATGGATCGGCGCATATGCGCGAGGGTGGCAGAGAGTTGTGAAGAACCTCGCGCATATGCGCCGAGTGAGGGTGCGCATATGCACGCGCGCCGAGACATATTGTCTCGCGCATATGCGCCGAGGGAGGTCGCGCATATGCGCGAGACGTGTTTCTCAAAGGAGCGAACCATGTTTTCTATACATGCATGAGAGATATATATATATTACAGTCCTTCGTCAGAATTCAGTAAGAAGAAAGAAGAAAACGAGATTTATAAAGAACCTTCGAGCTTTTTATCGTAGATTCGTGATTTAGAACGATCCGCCCGTCTGATTTTTAATCCGACTTCTGTACTGAGTTTCTAGCGACTAGAGCTTCAACTGGGCGTAAGTTTTCTTATGTTTTGATATGATTTGAAATTTTGATACTGCCAGAATCATATGTGATTGATCTATGCTGGTCTTGACATAATAGATATCGTATAATTGAAACCGGATCGAAGAACAGATACCGTATGTAATTGTTATGAATTTTCGGAGTTGATTTGGTTGTGATTAGACCGATTTGATATCAAAATTGTTTTCTTATCTATTATGAGATATTGGGATTAATATCTGATTGATACTGTATTGTGGGTTATATTGATATTATTCAAATTTGTATCAGATGAGTTGTTGATTTGTATATACTGATATTGTATTACCGGTATTTCGAGATTGTATAGTTTTGTCGTTAAACAGAATTTGATTGAGTTCTGATTATATTCAGTATTGAGTTGAGTGGTATACTGATATTGTACTCCTCGATATTGTTTTTACCAGATTGATATGGACAGATTTGAATTCGAGACTTCGACTTCGTCAGACCGAGAAGGGAAAGGTATAAATTAATGTTGATTCGGGATTGCACAACTCGAGTTTGATTTAACTTGAGTTTCCCAAAATCACATACCGAGTTGTCAATGCCTCGATATGTTGCAATGTTTGAGATTGTTATGCTTATTCTATTGATTTATAGTTGAGCATATGTTCTGTGTAGGGTTATAGGCGGATATGCCTAGTCTATGGGCTGATGTGCCTATTCTTTGGCTGATGTGCCTGATTATTTGGCAGGATATGCCAAGTCTTTGGCAGGATATGTCAAGACACCGGACGTTTGGTCATATCGATGTTGCCTAGGAGTAGAGCAACTCCTATTGTCGAGATTCGATATAGAGAGGACCAAAGTCCGTAGTAAGAACGTACCGCCACCACGATCGAGAGAGTAGGTGGGAGATTGTTGCTTTCTTATTCAGATCGGGATCCCTAGATTAGGAAAGAGTCAAGTCAGAGTTTATGAGTAAGAGTTATGAGTCAGAGATTGTGAATTAGAGTTGATTTACAGTTTTATATAGATTCATGTCTTTCAGATTTGATACATGTTATTGATAGTTGCTTCATGCTTTTATATCTGTTTATATGAAATGCATGTATACTGATAGATGATCGATTACGGTGCTCGGTTACGCAACGGAAGTTTTGTAAAAATGTTTTTCAACAAGAAAACAAAACCGAGCACCTCACAAGATGTAGTGTAGCAAATAACAAAACACAATATGACATTCATAGGGTGTTTAGAAATCTTTACCTCTCAATCTCAAAGATTGATGTTATGGCTCCAACTAAGGTGTAAACACCTTAGCTCTTGATGGCAAGACAATCTTCAAGCTTCACCTTTCTTTTGGACTCCTTTAAAATAAGGTCCACCACCAACTAGGTAGATCCACTCTAATTTTGCACTAGAAAAATTAGAGCATTTATCTTTGAGAAGTGTATATTTTCCTCAACCAAAAATTGAAGAAAAATTTGAGAGAAAGATGATAGAAATTTCGGCCATATGGTGGTGAATGAAGGGGAGGATGAGTTGTCTTGGTAGTGTAAAAAGCTAAAACCACTTTTAGCATGCCAAGCCTTGAACATTGAAAAAGTTGTCTCCAACCCTTCACCTCCCATGCATGCAATTATATTTGGGCTTGTAACAATTACAGGGCCCTTGGACTTTTATTTAAATGTCTCAAACACATTTGAGACCATTTAACCATTACTTGATTTTACTCAAGCCCACTAGTTTAATAATTATTTATATTTAGGCTCTACAAGACCCAATGTTATTTAATTAATCCAACACTTGAATTAATTTAATTATTTGGACTCTAGTAGGTCCACTAGTGTTTAATTAATTCAACACTTGAATTAATTTAATTTAGTCCATAATAATGTTTATGAAAATCACAATTTTCAAATACATTATTCGTTTGGCCAACTTTTAATTTAGAACACTTCCACAAATTAAAAGTTACATTCTCCTTATAGAAGTCATACATCTATTTTTCCTTACGCTTATAAACTCCTTTATAAGCCGTTCAACACATTGAACTATTTTACTTCTCAACGGGATCTAAAAAGTTAGCACTTGTGTGACCCTCAATGGTTCAATGATACAACTAGCCGTGGGTTCACATCTCCATGTGATTCGGACTAAACATGTCCTTAAACGAGCATACCCCTGATAATAAGAACGTCAGAACTCAAGTCTGATATTACCCAACCAATCATGTTAAACGTCTAGCAGCATCGCTTACATGATTCCCTAGGTATCAAATGATAGTGCCTGCAAGAACCATTCAATTATGGTTAGCGTACAGTACGGTCCCTTCATTTCATATATCCCGACCGATTCGACAACCATTGGTATATCGAGAGTTGTCAATGAAACGATGCTATGTGTCATGTCGTAGTTGCATCGATGGTGTAATCTATGAAACTTCTTTCATAATTACCACCATACTCTGATCAGAGATTTCATACTACATATACTTGATTTCACATAGAATATCCATACCCGAAGGTAAGCGGTGAATCACCGACTACAATGCATCGACACCTATATGTTTCGACAAAACACCCAACCTTGCCACTGATGACCCCATGAGAGTCGGTAAATAAGTTAAAGTGTAATGCTAGCACATAGAGTCTCAATGTTGTCCCGGGTCATAAGGACTAATGGTGTACAACCATAAACTAGGACGTTTCGACTCGATAAGTGAGAACCACTGGGAAAGTCCTTTATGGAGGGTTGTTCAGTGCACTCTACCAGGAGCACCTATCTGCATGCTCGGACATCACAATGTTCCCTACCAATGAAACATGGTACTCACATCGCAGATACTAGTCTCAAACTCGAGCGGCCTATATCCTTCTTAGCGGCGGCTGAATCGACTAGGAGCTGTTTAGAATATATAGTATTCCAAATATGAGTTTTATGATACTCATCATATGAGCATCACATATTCTTTCTACTATTTGTATATTCAAGACTTTATCTATGCAATTAGCATGTGTATACAGATAAAGATGTGCCGAAACAATAATTTCAAATATTATTAAAATAAAGATTGTTTATACATAGAGTTTCATTGTGAACACTCGGCCAACACTTGGCTCGACGGGCACCTACTCTAACATATACATGGTTTATACTGGAAATATAATTCTCACCGGAGTTATCCGGCTGTTGTTATGTTTGTATGTGTGCATAACAACAGGTGAGACAGGATCAGGGTCACGAAGAAGATGAGAGATTACAAGTTAGCGTGGAGATCCGGGCCCAGAAGTAGATTAGAATTCAGAACTTGTATATGTAGTTGAACCTAGTTTGATTTTACTATATCCAGTACAGGACTTGTACGTTTGATATGTATATCAGATTTATTTACATTACGTTTCCGCATTTGCATTTAAAAAAAAAATTTAGACCCAATTTATTATAATTGATTAAATTATTCCCAAAGATGATTAAGAAACGAATTAGCGTCCGGGTCCCCACATACCACATCACACAACACCTCATCAACATACTTCCCAATCGAAAATGCCAGCAAGACTTGTTTTTTACTTTCACTTCAGCACAGTCATTCAACCACTGTAGCCTATATGGTTGAGGATGCTTTAACGTAGGTGATACTCACGGGTACTCACGGGAAATTTAGGGTCCGATCCACGCAAGCGTCACTAATCCAGACACGGGCTTCAAAATTACCATGGGCCTGAAATCACAAATAAGACCGTTAGGAGGGGGCCAGGAGAGTATCCTGGCGTAGCCCCTCCGACGCTCAAGTCAGAGAATGAGGATATATGGGGGGAGCAGCTAAGGGCGCTGCTGAAAACAATATAGTGAATTCATCAACTGAACACCCAAACCTGAAATTTATAGAAGAATACATGGGCTTGTCATGGGCCCTTCACCTGTGGGCCCTAGATATGGGCCGAGAGTTTGGGCCAGATCTTGATGGGCTCATCCCTGGGGTATCACCAGTCTCCCCCTCCCAAGTCGAACTGAATCGCAGGTTCGAAGTTCGATTAATTGTATTGTCCTCGGTATGCAACATGTGAGTTGTGCATTTTTGCTCTGCTGCTCACTAGTCTCCTCAAAATTTCCTTTGCGTTACATTCAACAATTCTCCTTTGCTTACACATCACCCCGCAAATCACCGCCCGCGCCAACCGCCCTAGCCACCTCGCCCAGCCAGCCTCTCCGCGCGCACGCCCTGCCCAGCCGCGCTCTCGCCCACACAACCCCGCCCTCGCCTGCTCTGACGCTCAGCAAGTCGAGTGCTCGTCCCATGCAAGAGCCCCGCGAGCTCGCCCCGCCGCATGCCGCGAGCTCGCCCAGCAGCCGCGAGCTCGCCCTGCACGCTCGCCCAGCAGCACGCCGCGAGCTCGCCCACCGCCTGCGTGCCCTCGTCGCCCCCATCTTCAATGTCCTTTACTAAGCTTTTGAAGGGAAATAGTTTCCACTTCCCCGTGCCCTTGACTCCTCTGCTAAAATAGTTCATAGAAGGAAAATAAAATCAACACCTCCATCCTCTAACTCCTCTGCTAGGCGATGCCTTAGCAGGAAAATAAAATTCAACGCGTCCACCCTCTAACTCCTCTGCTAGGCGATGCTTTAGCAGGAAAATAAAATTCAACGCCCCCACCCTCTAACTCCTCTGTTAGGCGGTGCCTTAGCAGGAAAATAAAATCAACATCCCCACCCTCTAACTTCTCTGCTAAACCGGGCCTTAGCAGGAAAATAAAATCAACACCTCCACCCTCTAACTTCTCTGCTAAGCCGGGCCTTATCAGGAAAATAAAATTCAACACCTCCACCCTCTAACTCCTCTGCTAGGTGATCCCTTAGCAGGAAAATAAAACTTCTCCTCATCCCCAACTCCGCTCACCCCCTAACTCCTCTGCTAGGCGACACCTTAGCAGGAAGACAA
Source organism: Primulina tabacum (assembly GCF_025594145.1). NCBI lineage: Eukaryota > Viridiplantae > Streptophyta > Magnoliopsida > Lamiales > Gesneriaceae > Primulina > Primulina tabacum. The sequence continues at coordinate 14,341,520 of NC_134556.1, read as the reverse complement.
AGATTCTCCACCCTCACCCCTAACTCCTCTGCTAGGTGACGCCATAGAAGGAAAATAAAATTCAACGCGCCCACCCTCTAACTCCTCTGCTAGGCGATGCTTAGCAGGAAAATAAAATTCAACGCCTCCACCCTCTAACTGCTCTGCTAGGAGATACCTTAGCAGGAAAATAAAAATTCTTCTTTTCCACTCTGCTCCTCTCATTGCCGACTCTGCTCCTATGCTAGGCGATGCCTTAGCAGGAAAATAAATATTCTCCACCTCACCCGCTACTCCTCTGCTAGGCGATGCCTTAGCAGGAAAAATTTAACTTTTCTCCCCCCCCCCCACTCTTCTCCTCTACTAGGCGCAGCCTAAGTAGGTAAAATAAAATTCATATAATCCTCATAATACAAGAACAACCACGTACTTAATATAAGAACTTGGCTTTATTAAATATCAACTGATAACGTAAGACAAATTCAGGAACGAAATACATCAAAAATGAAGTAAAGATATTCTCTAAGATGGTAAGTGTTCTCATGCCTCTTTAGAGCCTTACCCAGCGCATTCTCCAACTTTCCTCTCAGCTCCTCTTGTACTTCTACAGGACAAAGTTACCCATTTAGAAGCTTCTCCGAATGACTATACAACTGCAAGAATGAGCTCAAGCTTCCATGCGAATGCTCGTGACCTCTCTTTTCTTCTTCCTTTACGATTCTTTCATAACAACGACGTGCGACTTTTTGGTCCCCGCACAGGACTCCAACTCCTCTTCCCATAGGAAACTTAAGCTTCTGATGATAACTGGAAGCTACTGCTCTAAAATCCTTCAGGGCTGGTCGTCCTAGAATTCCACTATACGCTGATGGGGTATCTACTACAGTGAAGGCTATCACCCTTGTTACCCGCCGAGGATCAGTCCCCAAGGACATGGGAAGAACAATCTGACCCAAAGGCAAGATGACGTGTTCTGCAAACCCATACAGGGGGGTGGATACCGGCTCAAACTCAAATCCTCTCATCTTCATTTGATCTAACGTGCTCTTGAACAAGACGTTCACGGAGCTTCCATTATAAATAAATATTCTCGTCACATCATAATTGGCAATGGTGGTCGTTACCACCAAGGCATCGTTATGTGGAGTCACAACGCCTCTGAGGTCTTCCGGCCCAAAGCTGATGACGGGGTCTTGTGGTAAGTCTGCACCCCTATATATCTCAAAGTTCTCCAACCTTCTCCCATGTGCCTTCCAAGCTCGCCCAGAGTCTCCATCAGTAGCACCCCCCGAGATCATATGAATCATTCCTCTCGTAGGGTGGTTATCCTCATTCATTCCCCTCCTCGGTTCCACGAGCTCCTGAGGGACATCTTGACATCCACCTTCCCCTCTCTGCTCACCCATCCTCTGATTTATCCACGGAGGGCCTTGACCACGCCTAGGGGGCGAGCGAGACCTTTGTCGACTCCTTAATGAGGATCCTTCTCGTCTATCCCGTGAAGACAATCTAGCACTGTACCCAACCCTTCGCGACTTCTCCCACCTCCCCGCGGGCTCCCTCACCTCCATCACCTCGTCCCGACTCCTATCTAGGGGAACATGGGATGAGAATTGTCTTCTACTACTAGTTCTGTCTTTCTCTCTTTCCCCCGCACCCCTCTTCCTTCCTCCTTTCTCCGCTCCCTCAACTCTACTTCCTCCGGGCCGGCCCTCCATCCTTCTGTACCGTTGGGCATCTTCCAAGTTTACATATTTCTCAGCTCGAGCCAACAGATCATCATAGCTCAACGGAGGCTTCTTGACCAGCGACTTGAAAAACTCCCCTCCCCTCAGTCCTTGTGTGAAGGCACTTATCATGATGTCAGGGGTAGCCGCTGGTATTTCCAGCGCTGCACTGTTGAAACGCTGAACAAATTCTCGCAAAGTTTCATTCTCTTGCTGTTTCATCACGAACAGGCTCAAATAATTTTTTTGGTGCCTCTTGCTGCTGGCAAATCTGTGCAAGAAAGCTGTAGCAAAATCGTCAAAAGACTGTATGGAGTTGGGCTGCAGGGTATTAAACCATTGCTGGGCTGACCTCACCAACGTGCCTAGGAACACCCTGCACCTGACTCCATCTGAATATTGATGTAACAGGGCAGCATTCTCAAATCTCCCCAAGTGTTCCTCGGGGTCAGTATGTCCATCGTACTCTCCCACATTCGACTGTCGAAAATTCGGAGGAAGCCCTTCCTCCAATATGGCTAGTGAAAAATGGCTTCCTCTCTTGGGTATCGGCGCCCTACTCCCTATCTGCTCCCTCAACCTCCGTATCTCCTTCCACATCTCCCCCATCTCACTAATCTCTCCACTTTGTATGGGTTGCGTCTCCTCCACCCTACTCTGGTGGACTTCAACATTTCCCTCATGCTCCTGACGAGGGGCCTGTTCCCCAGCACCCATGGACTCTTGGTTCCTCCTCATGACCTCATCTACTGTACGGGCGATGAATTGGCCCAACTGTTCCAGGGTCAAGTTTCCCACGTTCTCATTAAGACGGGTTTGCTCAACCCTCGTCTCGTGACGGGGCTGCTCAGCTCTTGTCTCTTGACGAGGTTGTTCCTGTCTCGTCTTCAGACGCGGTTGTTCTTGTCTTGTCTCAACATGAGACTGTTCGGGTCCCCTCTGAGGACGCGATGATGCTGAGGTAGCTCTTCTACTTCCTTTCCTGCCTGCCATCTCTACGTATTAACTCAAGTTTTCCCACAGACGGCGCCAAGTGATACTCTCGGGAAATTTAAAGTCCGATCCACGCAAGCGTCACTAATCCAGACACGGGCTTCAAAATTACCATGGGCCTGAAATCACAAATAAGACCGTTAGGAGGGGGCCAGGAGAGTATCCTGGCGTAGCCCCTCCGACGCTCAAGTCAGAGACTGAGGATATATGGGGGGAGCAGCTAAGGGCGCTGCTGAAAACAATATAGTGAATTCATCAACTGAACACCCAAACCTGAAATTTATAGAAGAATACATGGGCTTGTCATGGGCCCTTCACCTGTGGGCCCTAGATATGGGCCGAGAGTTTGGGCCAGATCTTGATGGGCTCATCCCTGGGGTATCAGTAGGTATACCCATTGTTTAATTTTCTACCATCTCAATACTAGCCACATTGGTGCAACTTCCTCCATCTATAATAATGTTGCAAACCTTGCCACTGACAAAACATCTAGTATGGAACAAGTTTTCTCGCTGTTTAGTCTCCTCTTCCTTGACTTGGGCAGTCATGATACGCCTAGTCACTAAAGCCTCACCCACAACTGCCTCATATCACTCGTCCGGATCCTCTAACGCAGGCATCTCATCTTCATCCTCTCCATCATCTCCCTCACTATGAGATTCATACTCCCCATAAGTATTCAACACCATCACCCTTTTATTGGGACATTGGCTAGCAATATGTCCAACTCCTTGACACCTAAAACATTTGATATCTTTAGAACGATTAATAGGAGTTTCGAATTTACCTTGCACTCCATGCTTAGGCGCCTCCTGTTTAATGTCAACTTTGGTCTTGGCCACAACCTTGCCTTCTTCACGTTTAACAACGTTGGAACGCCAAGGTGTTGATGCATTCCCCACTTGAGTGGTGCGAACTACTCCACTCCTCTTGAGTTGTTGCTCCACTTTTATCGCCATTTGCACCATCTCATCTACATCCAAGTAGTGCCTAAGCTCCACTTGTTCTTGAATCTCCCTGTTCAAAACACACAGGAAACGAGCCATAGTAGCCTCACGATCCTCCTCTATGTTTGCTCTAATCATGACAACTTCCAACTCTTTATAGTAGTCCTCAACACTCTTCACACCCTGCCTCAAAGTTAGTAACCTCTTAAACATTTCTCTATAGTAGTGATTTGGTACAAACCTCTTCCTCATTACACTCTTCATCTCAGCCCAAGTTTCTATAGGCCTCTCATTGCATCTTCTCTTAGCGGTCAATAATTGATCCCACCAAATAAGTGCATAATCAACAAACTCAACCACTGCCAACCTAACTTTTTGAGTTCAGAATATTGGTGACAATCAAAAACAAATTCAACTCGCTTTTCCCATTCTAAATAAGCCTCTGGGTCTGACTTACCATGGAACAACGGAATTTTCATCTTAATCTACCTATGTTACAATTTTCCCTATTCCCATCATCGTACATACCCCGTACGGCTTCTCTTCTTCCTCTACCAAACCCTCTACCTCTTCCGTTCCTACCCCAATTCTCGTTTTGACTCTCCTTTTCTCCTCCCAAATCATATTCATCCTCTTCTTCTTCGCCTCTACCCAAACCTTTAGGCTTAGATTTATTTTTGCTATTACTAACCTCAAGCCTATCCAACCTCTCATGAAAAGGATCCAACTCGGCCCTCATCATCCTACTAAAATGACCAAATAACGCCTCCATTTGGACCTTAGACATCCCCTGGTTCGAACTATCTCCTACCTCCTTTTCCATTTTACTTTCAGATTTTGTACCTGCAAGAAAATGTTAGTAGAAATAAAATATATTCCTTACCCAAATTCTCACGATCACTCCAAAGAAATAACGCTCGCACTCAAATATTTTCACTCGAATGTGATAGTTCTCTCGAAAGTGTGATCAATCTTTATATTTGTATCAAACTAACAAGATTCAACTCGTGGACACTAGCAACTGTCTCACTTGGACTGCGCAAAATCCAAAAACGCTAGAATAACGCAGATCTTACAACAATACAAAGGATAACATGGATCTGAAAACAGAAACGAAATTATAACACAGATCTGAAAACAGAACAAAATTTTAGAAAGATCTGAAAATAAAAACGAAAGGATAACACAGATCTGAGAACAGAACGAAATTTAAGATAGATCTGAAAATAGCAACGATAACTTACTTGAATCAAGAGAACCAAATGCTTTGATACTAAATGATACGAATCCTCGTACGAATTAAAAGCAAACACGATTAATTAGAATCACGACCTCAATTCAATAATGAACAAGGATCGATTATGTTGTCCAGATCTTTTGAAACAAGCAACGATTTGTGATATTCACCTCTAAGCGATTAACACTTACCAACAAATATCAACGATAATAACATTCGAATTTCATACGAACCTTCAAAGAACTTGTTTTTGACAATCCGTGTGAAAACAATTGACAAACGCTACAAAGATGCAATCTTTGATAAGTTTGATTTTGTGAAGTACAAAGCTAAAATAGCCTTGAATAATGAGAGAAACCTCAAGAAAATGCTTATATCTCTGAATTATTTCGTTCATGGTCCGATACAATGCATATATAATCAATAAACATGAAAAAGTAGTGTAACGATTTTGTGATATTCACTTCTAAGCGATTATAACTTAGCAACAAATATCAATGATAAAACAATTGAATTTCAAATGAACCTTCAAAGAACTTATTTTGACAATCCGTGCGAAATACAATCGACAAACGCTACAAAGATGCAATCTTTGATAAGCTTGATTTTGATAAACACAAAGCACAAGCCTTGCAAATTGAGAGAAATCACCAATAATTATATATCAATCTTCAATGATTTCGTTCATCCCCCTTACAATACATTATATAAACAATAAAAATAAGAAAAGTTGTGTGAAAAGACTTAAATAAGATAACTAGCAACTTTGACACGGAAGTACGCCAAAATACCGCGGGTGCGGTGCTTGTTCGACCGCGGGTGCGGTGTAGCTTCGGCAACAGACCGCGGGTGTGCTAATGATTTGACCGTGGGTGCGGTGTAGCTTCGGGAAATTTTCTTAAATTTGATTATCATGGACCGCGGGTGCGGTCCCTGCTTTAGCGCGGGTCCGCTGGACCTTCGGCAATTGCACTTGAATAACATTCCAAAGACCTCCAATATTATTCCATGATTCCCAACCTCTTCTAATTTAGTCATCCGATTTGTAGATCCTCCTTGGTAGTTCATCATGAGTCCTTGAAGTGCTTCTTTAAACTTCTTGCTACGTCCCCTCGTTATAGGTCCTTCAGGCAATACCAACGAATCCCATGTTTTCTTTGGTGCTTGATCAACCACGTTTGCATCATTCTCCCCTTCTTGAAAAGGATTTGTCCTCAAATCTTGATCATCTCCTACATCAAACAACGAAAGATCACTAACATTAAATGTAGAACTGACATTGTACTCGCCTGGTAGGTCTAATTTGTAGGCATTGTCGTTAATCTTTTCAAGCACTTGAAATGGTCCATCACCCCTAGGTAAGAGCTTCGAACGTCGTTTTTCTGGAAATCTTTCCTTTCATAAGTGCAACCATACCCAATCTCCCTTTTCAAAAACCATCTTTTTCCTCCCTTTGTTGGCTTGCTTCGTATATTGCAAATTCTTCTTCTCGATGTTATTCTTGACCTTCTCATGCAAACTTCTAACGAATTCAGCTTTCTTCTTGCCATCCATGTTCAACCTTTCACTCACAGGCAAAGACATCAAATCCAAAGGAGTTAAAGGATTAAAACCATAAAGAATTTCAAATGGTGAATAATTCGTAGTAGAATGCACGCTACAGTTATAAGCAAACTCAACAAATGACAAACATTCTTCCCAATTTTTCAAGTTCTTTTTTAGTATAGCACGCAAAAGTATTCCTAGAGTTCTATTAACAACTTCAGTTTATCCATCCGTTTGAGGATGACATGTAGTAGAAAACAACAGTTTAGTGTCAAGCTTAGCCCACAAAGTTTTCCAAAAGTAACTAAAAAATTTAACATCACGGTCAGATACAATAGTCCTAGGCATACCGTGCAACCTAACGACTTCCTTAAAGAACAAATCTGCAATGTTGGATGCATCACCGGTTTTATGACAAGCAATAAATGTGCCATTTTAGAGAATCTCTCAACAACAACGAATATTGAATGATGCGATCCCGCCCACGAGATCTTTGATTTGTCCCGATCTTTGAAACAAGTAATTGATAGGTGTGATAATCGCCTCTAGATCACGCGGTCTAGCAACAATTCATCAACGATAGAAACAATCTCGTTCAAGAGAACCTCCAAAGAACCCGTCCTTGGCAACCCTCGTGATATTCGATTAACAAACGCCACAAAAGATAAATCTTTTGATAAGTTTGATTTGATACGACGCAAAAGTTATAACGAAACTTAAGCTTGTTTTTGAGAGAATTCTCAAAGAAAAGTTTTATATAAAACTCAATTAATGACTCAAAAGTGTTTTCTACAATGATAAAATTCGTCTATATATTGATACCAAATCCAAAGATAACAAAAAGATAACTAGGTAACAAAATCTGCACCAAATCTTCGCAAATATTCGCAACTAATCATAGGACACGGACCCCGTGTAGACCTCCGGGTACGGTGCGTGTACACTCGGCCAAAAATATTCTCCAGCAAACAAAGGACACGGACCCCGTGTACAGGTCTGTAGCACCCGTAAATCAGTAGACGTATAAGCCATGCATAATTCTAGGTTTTCTTAAATTTAATTGACTTCATTGCATGATGCATTTATTTGAAGTTAATTATTTATTATTTCAGTTCAGTAGATTGATTTTTAGCATTTCAGTTATTTCAGTGAGGCCGGACCGGAGTCGGAGTTTTGAGATAGAATTTAAGATTCGAAAAATATTTCCAGAAGTTAATTTAGCTAGCAACCAAGTTCATTTAAGTTAGAAAGGGAGGTTTGAGGATTTAATTTAATTATTTGAGGTGATTAAGAAATGAACTCATTTAAGTTATTAAATTAAGGGGTTAGCTCACTAAATTATTTAAAGGATTAGTAAGGCTTTCAAGGATTATTAGTTGACTAGATAATCAACATTTCCCTTTACTTTATCATGCATTTTTCGGCCACCCTTAGTGCTAGAAGATTCATTTTCCAACTCATCAACTTTGACCAATTCTTTGCATGTAATTAGTAGGATAATTCTAGGATTTTTGGGAGCACAATTTAATTAATTAATGGACATATCCTAGACTAGAAAATAAGCAAAATTTCGACCACTACCTCCTAGAAGCATCCACCAACTCATTTGATATCAATTCAAAATTTAAAATTCAAAGGGGAGTGGACTTGGTCTTGATTCTTCCTTTTATTGTGCACCCTTCTCCTCACCCCTCATAACCATTTTTTCCCCCCTCTCCTTTTCGAAAATTCAGAGTGAATTCACACTCATTTTCAGTAGAAAAATCGTGAGGTACCTAGCCAGAAAGAAGAGAGAAAAATCGAGAGCAAGGTAAGGTAGAAAAGAGAAGCGCTCCACCTCCTCCGTGCCGCGTCGTCGTTGTTTCGTTCGTTTTCTTTCGAAACGAAACCAGGAATGTCTAGATTTCTTTCAAACCTCAATCAAGTCATATTATCATTTATTTTTCAGTACATGATCATGTTTATTCAAGTAAAAATCGAGATCCAAGTCAAAACATTTTGAAACCACACATGCAGAATTTTCGATTTCCTTGGCAAGCTTCACGATTTCTTTTGGTTTGTGAGTTTCAGGTATTGGATCGACTCCAGGCTCCCAAGGCGGCTTGTATACATGTAGTAGGATGCATTAGGACCATGTTGGTCCATTCAAACCAGCCCCATGCTTGCTGGAAATTCAGAATGACAGCAAGTCCCCATAGGTGCAGAAAATGTTGTTCGAAAATTCAGTTTGTTGTCATGGAGGAAGGATCTGATCTTGGCTTCCCCAAGGGCCTATAGCCATGGTTGGATCACTTCCCTAGCATGTCTAAGACGTGACTAAGTTGCCCTTTTGGTGGCTTGGTCCATGGTTCATCGGTTTTTAATCAAAACGTCACAACAGCCCCTATACCCCTTCGGCTTCTTCATTTTTTCAGCATATGGTTTCGTTTCTTTTGTTGCTTGGTATGGATCTTGGTTGGCCTATGGTCCATAGCCACGGTTCATACCATGCTCCTAGATATCTAGATCGTGCCATGGTCAATCAAATGACCACTGGAACGACGCAAGACATCGATCATAGCATAAACACTACACACGCATGCACGTTGCTCTCGGTTGGACCCTTCGGTTGAGTTTTGGTATGATGCGGATTGTGGCTGGCCTAGGGACCTTAGCCATGGTTCAAATCATTCCTTGGGATGTTGGTAAGAGTCTCTGGTCGGTGGTTCACGCCCCTAATGGCCGATAGCCTCGAAACCAACGCAAGTCTTGTAGTTGCGCAGCTGCTGGAAATTACAGCATGTTGCTGTGTCGTTTAGAAGGCTCGTTTGAGTTCTTGGTTGGCTTTTAGCCCATGGCCTTGGACTGGACAGTGCCTCATTGAGTTAGGAAGGTCATGTTTTTGACCGTTTGTCATTTGGATCATTTTTGAGGTCGTACGAGAATTTACGGTGCGATGTGCCAAATTGACTCTCGAAAGAGCGTTTCGTGTTTTGGCCTCCATTCCACCTAGATTTCGACCCTATCATTTTAGGAGCATTATTTTATGATTTTTCAGCGTATTTTAATCATGACTATACGTCGGTTTGGTGTCGGTTCAGGTTGGCTCGGAGTCATGATTAAATGCGAAGTCATTAGGCGTCATAGTCGCATCTTTTGAACGTAAATTGCATCGTTGGTCAAGTTTAAGCTATTGCATAATTTTCATGGCATAGTTAGGTTGCAGCGAGCCTGGGAACGATCCAATCCAATCCAGTTGGTAAAATTACAGAAATTTTCATTACGCCAGTTAATTATTTTACGTGCATTAAATAGAAAATGATTATTTTTGAGATTTATGCGATATGGCTTGTGGATCATTCACTATGTGGGAGTGTTATTTTATACGATCGCCAGTGACCGATCAGTTCAGTATGGTACCACCCGGTCGCCAGTGACCGGCCAGTTCAGTTCAGTTTCAGCCTCCCCGGTAGCCAGTTACCGATCAGTTCAGCTTAGTGCAGTGGCCACAGGCGTAAAACATAATCTCAACAGAAAATTTTACCAGATATTTCAGTACAGGCTCCAAGGAGCAAATATTTTTACAGTGATTTCCAGTTCAGTTATGCACGTATTATAATTGCTTAGTACAGATTATTTTCAGTATGCCTCAAGGCAGGATATGTTAACTCATGCATATTTTTAATTCAGATTTTTACTCGTTACCTGTGATATATGCATGCTGAGTCTTTAGGCTCACTAGACTTGATTGTTGTAGGTACTGATGAGGCCAGGGCCGAGGGCGGGGACCAGTGAGCCAGCTTAGGTCGGCAGTAGTGGCACCCGAGGACCTCAGAGCAGCAGTTGTTATTTTTTTTCCGCAAACAATTTTATCAGTCGTTGGATATTTTTAAATCTTTGTTGTTGGCAAAACTTTAATTTTCTTCCGCTGCAATATTTTGAAATATTGAACTTGATTCACCAGTGATTTTATGAATGAGGCCATTTAAGTTCTTTTAAAAAAGAAAATTTTTAATTTTCCGCAAATTTTCAAGAAAGGAGTTTTACGCCCTTCACAGTTGGTATCAGAGCGGTGGTTCTGTATAGGGTTTCACTACTACTTACATCGAGAAGCTCACGAAGCCACGCCTTTGGTCTGTAAGATTTTCAGTTCAGCATTTTGTTCAGCATTTTAGTTAAAGCATGAATTAGTTTGTCAGCATGCTTCCAGATTTTCAGTATTTCAGAGTTCATTTAAAATAAATTATGGAATTATGCATGTTAGTTACGTATGGGTTATGTTGGAACAGTATGCCCCCTAGACGCATTTTAGAGCGCATCAGAGAGGAGGAGCCTCGCCGAGAAGACAGGGAGGAGCGTAGACCAGAGGGAGACCTACCACCTCCTCCACCGCCCCCACCGGACATGAGTGCCCAGATGTTAGCTGGGATGGCACAGTTCTTCGCACAGTTTGCGGGGGGCAATGCCGCAGCCGTAGCCGCAGCCGCAGCCAGGCCGACAGGGCCCGAGGCTGTGTATGAGCGATTCATGAAGATGCGCCCGAAGGAATTCTCTGGGACATCTGACCCCATGGTTGCCGAGGGATGGATCAAATCCCTCGAGGTTATCTTCGATTTTATGGAGCTGGGGGACGCAGACCGAGTCCGATGTGCCACCTACCATTTCACTGGAGACGCCCGCTTATGGTGGGAAGGTGCTTCGGTAGCCCTGACATTGGCTACACTTTCTTGGACCCGCTTTACGGAGGTTTTCTACTCCAAGTATTTTGTTGAGGAGGTTCGCACCAGGCTGACCACCGAGTTCATGAGTCTGAGACAGGGGGATATGTCGGTTACGGAGTTTATCCGTAAGTTCGAGAGGGGCTGTCACTTTGTGCCCCTGATAACGAATGATGCCAGAGCCAAGCTGATGCACTTCCTGGTGGGCTTACGGCCGATCTTGCGCCGGGATGTTAGGGTATCTGACCCTGCTACTTATGAGGTTGCTGTCTCCAAGGCCTTAGCCGCAGAGCAGGATCTGCGGGATATCGAGAGGGATCGCCAGGGCAAGCGCCCAGCCCAGGCACCGCACCGCCCTCCTCCTCATCAGCATCAGCAGCAGAATAAGAGGCCTTTTCATGGACCGCCCAGGAACCGAGGCCAGCAGCAGCAGCGGGGATGCCCAGCCCCGAGGACTCAGGAGCACCCAGTCTGTCCCAGGTGCTCACGTCGCCATCCTGGAGCATGTATGGCTGGCTCAGGAAAGTGTTTTAAGTGTGGCAGTCCAGACCACATGTTGCTGCAGTGCCCTCAGAGGAATCTGCCTACCCAAGGCAGAGTTTTTGCTCTCCATGCCGCGGAAACCAACCCGGAGACTATGTTGTTGACAGGTACCTTTAAACTTTAAGTTATTCTTCGAATTTCAGCATTTTGGGAATCGGGATTTAGATTTTTGCACTTAGAACTGTTATAGGATTGCATGCTCTACTCAGATTTATTTCAGAGGAATTAAGCTAGAGGAACCTTGACCTTTGCATGTCTATAAGTTTAGATCTTGTAGTGGGATTCAACTTAGAGTTCCGATCTTTCAGGGAGAATTTTTATATCTGGTTCCGCTACCAAGGCCTTGATAGATTCAGGGGCCACTCACTCGTTTATTTCGGAGGTCTTTGCTAACTTCCTCAAGATCCAGACCATTGGGCTAGATACAGCCTTTTCAGTAGTATTGCCGTCAGGCGAGGAGATGGCAGCCACCAATGTTATCCGAGATATAGACCTTGAGCTGCACGGTAATCTTGTTTATGCGGATCTGATTGTGCTACCGATGCCGGAATTTGACATCATCCTAGGGATGGACTGGCTATTGAGGAACAAAGTGTTGATAGACTTCAAGCAGAGATCCGTTCTTGTCCGACCGCCTGGAATGGAGCAGTTCTTATTTGAGCCGGACAGGTACTTTCCTTTACCGCGCATTATTCCTTATGTTCAGGCTAGGAAGCTCATGCATAGAGGGTGTCGGGCATTTCTAGCGACCTTTTTATCTGTCCCCGAGGAACCCAGCCAGTCAGCCTCAGATGTTCCGATTGTCAGAGATTTCTTAGACGTTTTTTCCGAAGACGTCTCTGGTATGCCACCCGAGAGAGAGGTGGAGTTTTCCATTGAGCTTATGCCAGGTACGGCTCCGATATCCAAAGCGCCGTACCGACTAGCACCGACAGAGATGGCAGAGCTTAAGAAGCAGATTCAGGAACTTCTCGACAAGGAGTTCATTCGCCCGAGCTTTTCTCCATGGGGCGCGCCAGTCTTATTTGTGAAAAAGAAGGATGGCTCGATGAGGCTTTGCATTGACTACCGGGAGTTGAACAGGGTTACAGTGAAGAATAAATACCCACTGCCGAGGATTGAGGATCTGTTTGACCAGTTGCAGGGAGCTTCGATTTACTCCAAGATAGATCTGCGTTCCGGTTATCACCAGTTGAGGGTGAGAGATGCTGATGTCTCGAAGACAGCTTTCAGGACTCGTTATGGCCACTACGAGTTCCTAGTGATGCCGTTCGGTCTGACGAATGCGCCAGCGATCTTCATGGATCTAATGAATCGCGTATTTCAGCCGTACCTCGACCAGTTTGTGATAGTGTTCATAGATGACATTCTCGTCTACTCCAAGAGTCGGGAGGAGCACAGCAGGCATCTGACCACAGTGTTGCAGACATTGCAGAAACATAAACTATTCGCAAAGTTCAGTAAGTGCGAATTTTGGTTAGAGAAGGTGGCGTTCTTGGGCCACATTGTTTCTAGCAGTGGCATTGAGGTAGACCCGGCGAAAGTTGCAGCAGTCAGAGATTGGGTTGTGCCTCAGAATGCATCAGAGATCCGCAGTTTTCTTGGGCAAGCAGGATATTACAGGAAGTTCATTCAGGGATTCTCATCCATTGCCGTTCCACTCACAGCACTGACCAAGAAAAATGTGAAGTTTGTGTGGAGCGAGGAGTGTCAGAAGAGCTTCGATACTTTGTAGCAAGCTCTTATCTCAGCACCCGTTTTGGCTGTACCGTCAGGATCCGGCGAGTTTGTCCTTTATACCGATGCTTCGAAGCTTGGTTTAGGTGCAGTTTTGACGCAGCATGGGAGAGTGATAGCGTATGCTTCTCGACAGCTGAAAATACACGAGAAGAATTACCCTACCCATGATCTGGAGTTAGCGGCCGTAGTTTTTGCTTTGAAGATTTGGAGGCACTATCTGTATGGAGAGAAGTGCCAGATCTTTACCGACCATAAGAGCCTCAAGTATTTCTTTACGCAGAAGGAGCTGAACATGCGTCAGAGGCGTTGGTTGGAGCTTGTGAAAGACTACGATTGTGACATTAGCTACCACCCGGGTAAAGCTAATGTAGTTGCGGATGCTTTGAGCAGGAAAGTCGCAGTGATGGCTCATTTGACGATGCAGAAACCTCTTCAGATTGAGATGCAGAATTTTGATCTTGAGACTTATCCTCGAGGTAGAGTTCCTCGTTTATCTACCTTGACTATCCAGTCCTCTCTTATTGACCGTATTCGCAGCGGTCAGGCAGCAGATGAGCAGTTGGCACAGTGGAAGAAGAGAGATGAAGCCAAGGGCAGTGTTTTGTATTCAGTCAGCGACGGTATTGTGAGATACCGAGATAGGATATGGGTTCCCAGCAGTGATTCTATCCGAGCAGACATCTTATCAGAGGCCCATACGTCCCCGTACTCCATTCACCCTGGGAGTACGAAGATGTACAAAGATCTGCAACTATTGTATTGGTGGCCAGGAATAAAGAAGGACATCATGCGTTTTGTATCCGAGTGCCTGACTTGCCAGTTAGTGAAGGCCGAGCATCATAGACCAGCAGGTTTGCTCAAGCCTCTCCCTATTCCCGAGTGGAAGTGGGAGAATGTTACCATGGACTTTGTGACCGGATTGCCGAGGTCAGCCAGAGGATCGAATGCTATCTGGGTGATTGTAGATCGTCTTACCAAATCAGCGCACTTCTTGCCTATTAAGACGACTTTCACCATGGTTCAGTATGCAGAGCTGTATATCCGAGAGATAGTCCGACTCCATGGTATTCCAGTTTCTATCGTATCCGACAGAGATCCCAGATTCACTTCCTCGTTTTGGAAGAGTTTGCATTCGACTTTGGGTACGAAGTTGCTGTTTAGCACTGCTTTCCATCCGCAGACAGATGGACAGTCGGAGCGAGTTATTCAGATCTTAGAGGATCTTCTCCGTGCTTGCGTCATTGATTTCTCTGGGAGTTGGGAGTCGAACTTACCATTGGTAGAGTTCACCTATAACAACAGTTTCCAGTCGTCTATAGGTATGGCTCCGTATGAGGCGCTGTATGGCCGCAAGTGTAGATCTCCTGTTCATTGGGATGAAGTAGGAGAGAGAGCAGAGTTGGGTCCAGAGATTGTTCAGCAGGCAGCAGATGTAGTAGTCAAGATCCGTGATAGAATGAGGACTGCTCAGAGTCGACAGAAGAGTTATGCCGATCAGCGGAGGAGAGAGTTAGAGTTTGCAGTGGGCGATCATGTCTTCGTGAAAGTGGCACCTATGAAGGGTGTCATGAGATTTGGCAAGAAAGGGAAGCTCAGTCCGAGATTCATTGGACCGTTTGAGATCCTTGACAGAGTTGGGACGCTTGCTTATCGTGTGGCTCTTCCGCCGAATCTGGCCGGAGTACACAATATCTTTCACGTCTCCATGCTGAGGAAGTATATGGCAAATCCTTCGCATGTGCTGAATTTAGTGCCGTTGCAGCTTACTCCGAACTTATCTTATGAGGAGAGACCCGTGCAGATCCTAGACAGACAGGAGAAGAAACTTCGGAACAAGTTGGTTAAGCGAGTCAAAGTCAAATGGCTCAACCATTCAGAGGAGGAAGCTACGTGGGAGTCTGAGCCGGAGATGAGAAGTCGATACCCGGAGTTATTCGGTGAGTTCTAATTTCGAGGAGGAAATTTATTTTAAGGGGGGGAGGATTGTAGCACCCGTAAATCAGTAGACGTATAAGCCATGCATAATTCTAGGTTTTCTTAAATTTAATTGACTTCATTGCATGATGCATTTATTTGAAGTTAATTATTTATTATTTCAGTTCAGTAGATTGATTTTTAGCATTTCAGTTATTTCAGTGAGGCCGGACCGGAGTCGGAGTTTTGAGATAGAATTTAAGATTCGAGAAATATTTCCAGAAGTTAATTTAGTTAGCAACCAAGTTCATTTAAGTTAGAAAGGGAGGTTTGAGGATTTAATTTAATTATTTGAGGTGATTAAGAAATGAACTCATTTAAGTTATTAAATTAAGGGGTTAGCTCACTAAATTATTTAAAGGATTAGTAAGGCTTTCAAGGATTATTAGTTGACTAGATAATCAACATTTCCCTTTATTTTATCATGCATTTTTCGGCCACCCTTAGTGCTAGAAGATTCATTTTCCAACTCATCAACTTTGACCAATTCTTTGCATGTAATTAGTAGGATAATTCTAGGATTTTTGGGAGCACAATTTAATTAATTAATGGACATATCCTAGACTAGAAAATAAGCAAAATTTCGGCCACTACCTCCTAGAAGCATCCACCAACTCATTTGATATCAATTCAAAATTTAAAATTCAAAGGGGAGTGGACTTGGTCTTGATTCTTCCTTATATTGTGCACCCTTCTCCTCACCCCTCATAACCATTTTTCCCCCCCTCTCCTTTTCGAAAATTCAGAGTGAATTCACACTCATTTTCAGTAGAAAAATCGTGAGGTACCTAGCCAGAAAGAAGAGAGAAAAATCGAGAGCAAGGTAAGGTAGAAAAGAGAAGCGCTCCACCTCCTCCGTGCCGTGTCGTCGTTGTTTCGTTCGTTTTCTTTCGAAACGAAACCAGGCATGTCTAGATTTCTTTCAAACCTCAATCAAGTCATATTATCATTTATTTTTCAGTACATGATCATGTTTATTCAAGTAAAAATCGAGATCCAAGTCAAAACATTTTGAAACCACACATGCAGAATTTTCGATTTCCTTGGCAAGCTTCACGATTTCTTTTGGTTTGTGAGTTTCAGGTATTGGATCGACTCCAGGCTCCCAAGGCGGCTTGTATACATGTAGTAGGATGCATTAGGACCATGTTGGTCCATTCAAACCAGCCCCATGCTTGCTGGAAATTCAGAATGACAGCAAGTCCCCATAGGTGCAGAAAATGTTGTTCGAAAATTCAGTTTGTTGTCATGGAGGAAGGATCTGATCTTGGCTGCCCCAAGGGCCTATATCCATGGTTGGATCACTTCCCTAGCATGTCTAAGACGTGACTAAGTTGCCCTTTTGGTGGCTTGGTCCATGGTTCATCGGTTTTTAATCAAAACGTCACAACAGCCCCTATACCCCTTCGGCTTCTTCATTTTTTCAGCATATGGTTTCGTTTCTTTTGTTGCTTGGTATGGATCTTGGTTGGCCTATGGCCCATAGCCACGGTTCATACCATGCTCCTAGATGTCTAGATCGTGCCATGGTCAATCAAATGGCCACTGGAACGACGCAAGACATCGATCATAGCATAAACACTACACACGCATGCACGTTGCTCTCGGTTGGACCCTTCGGTTGAGTTTTGGTATGATGCGGATTGTGGCTGGCCTAGGGCCCTTAGCCATGGTTCAAATCATTCCTTGGGATGTTGGTAAGAGTCTCTGGTCGGTGGTTCACTCCCCTAATGGCCGATAGCCTCGAAACCAACGCAAGTCTTGTAGTTGCGCAGCTGCTGGAAATTACAGCATGTTGCTGTGTCGTTTAGAAGGCTCGTTTGAGTTCTTGGTTGGCTTTTAGCCCATGGCTTTGGACTGGACAGTGCCCCATTGAGTTGGGAAGGTCATGTTTTTGACCGTTCGTGATTCGGATCATTTTTGAGGTCGTACGAGAATTTACGGTGCAATGTGCCAAATTGACTCTCGAAAGAGCGTTTCGTGTTTTGGCCTCCATTCCACCTAGATTTCGACCCTATCATTTTAGGAGCATTATTTTATGATTTTTCAGCGTATTTTAATCATGACTATACGTCGGTTCGGTGTCGGTTCAGGTTGGCTCGGAGTCATGATTAAATGCGAAGTCATTAGGCGTCATAGTCGCATCTTTTGAACGTAAATTGCATCGTTGGTCAAGTTTAAGCTATTGCATAATTTTCATGGCATAGTTAGGTTGCAGCGAGCCTGGGAACGATCCAATCCAATCCAGTTGGTAAAATTACAAGAATTTTCATTACGCCAGTTAATTATTTTACGTGCATTAAATAGAAAATGATTATTTTTGAGATTTATGCGATATGGCTTGTGGTTCATTCACTATGTGGGAGTGTTATTTTATACGGTCGCCAGTGATCGATCAGTTCAGTATGGTACCACCCGGTCGCCAGTGACCGGCCAGCTCAGTTCAGTTTCAGCCTCCCCGGTAGCCAGTTACCGATCAGTTCAGCTTATTGCAGTGGCCACAGGCGTAAAACATAATCTCAACAGAAAATTTTACCAGATATTTCAGTACAGGCTCCAAGGAGCAAATATTTTTACAGTGATTTCCAGTTCAGTTATGCACGTATTATAATTGCTTAGTACAGATTATTTTCAGTATGCCTCAGGGCAGGATATGTTAACTCATGCATATTTTTAATTCAGATTTTTACTCGTTACCTGTGATATATGCATGCTGAGTCTTTAGGCTCACTAGACTTGATTGTTGTAGGTACTGATGAGGCCTGGGCCGAGGGCGGGGACCAGTGAGCCAGGTTAGGTCGGCAGTAGTGGCACCCGAGGACCTTAGTGCAGCAATTGTTATTTTTTTTCCGCAAACAATTTTATCAGTCGTTGGATATTTTTAAATCGTTGTTGTTGGCAAAACTTTAATTTTCTTCCGATGCAATATTTTGAAATATTGAACTTGATTCACCAGTGATTTTATGAATGAGGTCATTTAAGTTCTTTTAAAAAAGAAAATTTTTAATTTTCCGCAAATTTTCAAGAAAGGAGTTTTACGCCCTTCACAAGGTCCGTTCTCGGGTCCGTGTAGACTCTGGAATTCTTCATCCTCGGCTGTAAAGGACACGGACCCCGTGTGCAAGTCCTTGTACACATTTGTGTAGTCTCGGCCGTCTCCAACAATGCTTGAATGATATTCCTTTGGCCTCCCGACGTACTCCCATGCATCACGAACCTTTCGGCACTTTGCTCCTTGCCCGTGAGCCCTCCTTGATTGATCATAAGTCCCTGCAACGCTACCATGATCGCATCATCCTCCCCTTCTTGAAAAGGATTTGTCCTCAAATCTTTGATACCTACACTAAAACGAAGCAAGTTAGTAATAACAAGAATTGTATGACTAATATGCTTACGTTTAAACTCAAGTTTGTAGGTGCCATACATTGCGTGCCCCATCACTTTTGGAATCCCAGCTCCATGGCTGCCCTCTTCATGTAATCATTAATTACACCAATCATCAAATAATAAGTGACATGAATTGATAAGGAGAATATACCATTAAGCATTATAAAAATTAAATTCCTCCCCTTCTTAGGCCTAGTTAACACACAAATGATATCCATACAAATGTAAGTATATTGCTTACTAGGATTAAGAATTAAGTCATGCATGTCATAAAACCCTAGCCTATTGGCTATCTTCATACATGCAAGACCCTCGTCACAACACCATTCGACATACCTCTTCATATGTAACCAACACATATAATTATGAATTATATCAACGATGAAATCACAACAATACTCCTCAATGGCGAGTAATTCATAAAATGAACATAACATGAACAATTTAATCTCCTTAAAATTATATTCATCATGAACATAAAAATTCTTATATTCACTCATCATCTTTCCAAATACATCCTCAAACAAGTATGAATAATGCAAATAGGACACACTAGATGTACTACCCATGTAACCATTTAACACATAACAAAGATTTGAGTATAATGCATATAATCCATTGTCATAACAATGACTCTTCAATTTGACAACTTTTGAACACTCAAAATAACTAACATTTGAATTTAATTCATGCATTATATCACCATCTTCAACGCTGTGACTCCCTGACAAAATCGTCATCTCATTGTTAGACCATTTGGACATCACACTTTCAACACTCACCCCAAATTCTTGAGCGCAACACAACAATGAACTAAGATAAGGACTAAAATCATACCTCATGCTTGTTGCGTTGGCAACTATGCTTACCTCACGGTGATTGCTCTCAACGCCAAATGGATCATCCCATTGCATTTTTACACCTTCCACATTTGCTCGTCTCCTCATCAAAACTTCATCATAACCCTGCAAATGAGAAATAACAATGCTCGGGATTGAACCTGCTATATCATCACAAGAATAATAAACCACTTTGTACAAAGGTACTTTAAGGGGTTTATACAAAAGTAAACAACTCTCATCCTCACTCTTTTCACTCTTTTGGGCATTAAAATTATTTTTCTTTTCTTTTTCCTTTTCTTTTTCTTTGGCCTCTTTTTCTTTTTCTTTTCTTTCTATGACCATCTCACTCTTTTGATCACTCATTCTTTCGGCCAATTTAAATTTTCTTTCACTCTCACAATTAAATTGCAGTTGATCATCAGTAGTTACAATTGAAATAGGTTGATCAAGAAAGGTACATGATGAATCATAACATGCGTGCATCAAATTATTACTACTTTCTTCTTTCTCCTCCATAGCACACACATTAGAAGCAAATCCACCATCTAAGAATTCACCCTCCACAGCACAACACTCCATGCTCAAGTCAGAAATCAGTGGAGTACCAACCTCCTCAATTCTCTCAACCTCCACTTTAGGTTCAACATCAATGCTCACTTCAACTCCACATTCGACTGCATCCTTAGATTCATATTCAACTCTAGACTCCATGTAATGCCCGAGATTTTATACCGTATAAAATTACGATTATTGATTTTTAATCGAGATAATTATGAAAGGGCTAACCGGGACACGAAATGAGATCGCGGGTGAAAATTGATGTGCGAGGACAGTAGCATCGGCGCACATGCGCAACCGGATGCGCGCACATGCGCCAAACAGGCAGAAGACATCGCGCATATGTGCGGAAGATGTCGCGCATATGCGTGAAGCCTATGCGAGGAACTCCAGAGAGTCTCGCGCATATGCGCGGAGATGAGTCGCGCATATGCGCGAGGCGATGTGTAGGATACGCGCGGAGACCGAGTGTCTTGCGCATATGCGCCGATTGGGGTCGCGCATATGCGCGAGACGTGTGCTACAAACATTGAGACACTCGTCCTTGGGCATGTTACGTGTGTATATATATATATATATATACAGTCATCCTTAAAGCATCAGAAGAAAGAAAGGAAACGAAAGCTTCGAGGGAAAATAGCTTTTGAATTTTTGAATTCGATTTGCGATCAATCCGTCCGTTAGATTTTAAATCCGACTTCGGTACTGTGTTCCTATCAACGCAGGCTACTACAGGACGTAAGTTTTACTACGTTTTGACATGTTTTGAAATTATGATGTTGTTAGAATTGAATACACGTCATATATGTTGTTCTTGACATGTTAGACAGTGTAGAATCGAAGTCAGATTAAGAAACGGACTGAATATGGAAGTGTTATGATTTTCAGGATGAGATTGACTAGAATTGATGTCAGATTTGTACGGTGGTTGAGTATAAATTGTTGAAATTAGTAAATACTTGTGTGGTATCACCGGTATCGCAGAATTATACTGTTGTATCGTCAGAATTTAATAAGACAGAGATGTCTTGATTTGAATAGAATATTGATACAGTATATTGATATTGTCATTGCCAGCTTGAACATTGACAGACTTTGAGTCGAGACTTCGATTGTATCATAGCGACAGCAAGAAAGGTATAAATAAATGTTGATTCGGGATTGCACAACTCGAGTTAGGTTTGACTTGAGTTTCCCAAAATCACATAATTTATTTTATTGCATTGATATTTGCAGATTATCAGATTGATATGTTTAGTCTATTGAATTATAGCAGAGCCAGAGTTTGAGTCTAGGGCAGATCAGCCTAGCTAGGGCAGAACCGCCGAGTCTTTGTCAGAACCGCGTAGACTCTAGACTTACGGTGTATCGATGAGCTTAGATGTAGATCGACGTCTATTGTAGACATTCGATACAGCATACCAAAGTCTAAATTAGATCGGGATCCCTAGGTTAGAAATAAGTTGAGATAAGATAATAAGTCATTGACTTAAATACAGATTCGTATTGGTTCATGTAGTCAGATTGGATACATGTTTTAATGATTGTTTATGCTTTTATATATGTTTTATATGATTGCATTGATACATTGTTTATACTGGGATATTTATATCTCACCGGAGTTATCCGGCTGTTGTCTTGTCTGTATGTGTGCATGGCAACAGGTGGGACAGGTTCAGGGTCACAGAGGTGAAGAAAGATCGAGTTAGAGTGGAGACTACGGACTTGGACTAGAGTTAGGGTTTAAACACTTGTTATATAGTTGTTAAACCTTAGTTGAGACTGATTGTATATAGTGCAAGATTTGTACTTTTAATACTGACGTGTATGTTAAGATGTATGCCATTACGTTCCGCATTTTAAAAAAAATTTAGACCCTGTTTATTATAATTAATTAAATTAGTCCCAATGACGATTAATAAGATGATTAGCGTCCGGGTCCCCACAACAGTTGGTATCAGAGCGATAGATCCTTTAGATTGAGATAGAAGAGGCTAGTGAGCGGGGTAGATTGAGGATTTCTTTCCTGCTTTTGATTGCTAGCATGTCTTACTGCTTTAATACATGTTACTTGCTTATCTGATTTGATATAATAATATGTTTTATTGAGAATGGATCAGCACCGATTCTAGATCAACAGTAAGATGATCAGAGAAGGACTGAAGTTGGTTGTTGTATTTGAGTTACTAATTTTGTTGATAACCAGATATGCCTCTCAGAAGAATCCCAGAATAGGGTAGTACATCAAATCCTCCTACGGATGTCACCCCGACTCCAATGGAAACGTTATTGAAACGATTTCAGTCATTTCATCCGCCGACTTTGAAAGGAACAGAGAACGCTGTGGAATGCGAGAGTTGGCTTGATGATATAGAGATGCTGTTCGAATCATTGGAGTATACAGATGAAAGGAGAGTGAAATTGATTGGACACCAGTTACACGATGTTGCTAAGGACTGGTGGATTACTAGAAAGAGAGCCATGGAGCATAGAGGTACGACTATTACCTGGAATATATTTAGAACTGAATTTTACCAACGATTCTTTCCAGTGTCGTATCGAAAGGACAAGGGGGCGGAGTTTGCCAATCTCAAGCAGGGACAGATGAACATAGAAGAGTACGTGTCAAAGTTCTCCTCCTTGTTGAAATTTGCTCCACATGTGGCTGATAGCGAGGAAGCTACTGCTGACCAGTTCATCAATGGCTTGAACCCCGATATTTTTACATTGGTGAACACAGGGCGACCGAATAACTTTACTGACGCCCTGAACAGAGCTAAAGGAGCAGAAGCTGGTCTGATGAGACAGAAAAGGGCTTCATTTGTGCCTCCAGCATTGAGACCACATCAACCACCTCCCAGATTTGAGGGTGGCAGCAGCTATGGAGGGAAGAAAGAATTTTTGAAAGCCAGGGGAAAGCAATTTAAGAAATCTAGCAGCAGTTCTTCTAGCTCCGGTGGTTCTCGACAGAGCCAGAGTTACACTGGAGTTTATTGCAAGACTTGCGGAGGAAGACATGCAACTGAGCAATGCCAGGGAGTGACTGGTAGTTGCAACATCTGTAAACAGCCGGGAAACTTTGCTGAAGTGTGTCCACAGAGAGGGTCCCAAAGATCTCAGGGAGCCGAGTCATCGGGATCAGCAGCACAGACTGAGAGACGATCAGCTGCTGTTCATACATTCCAGCCAGCGCCAGCTCAGTCACAGCAGAGGCCAGGAGGTAGCCAGACTGTTAGCCAACCTCCTAGACAGCAGGCCAGAGTATTCGCTTTGACCGAGGAGCAGGCCCAGGAAGCACCAGATGACGTTGTGGTAGGTAACTGTTCTTTATGTGGTTACCCTGCTTATGTATTGATTGATACCGGTGCTTCACATACATTTATTTCAGAACGATTTGCATTGAGTCATGCATTGCCTGTAGAGTCTTTAGCTACTGTAGTGTCTGTCTCTTCTCCTTTGGGGACAGGTTTTGTAAGGCTCGAGATTTATTAGTTTTCATTGATGTGATATTCGGAAGATATGAGTATGCATGACATGTAATGAGAATCACTAAATGAGATTATGAAGTGTTGCATAAAGTCTAGACCGCACCCGCGCTACGAACAAGACCGCACCCGCGGTTGATGGACAGAGAGTTGGAGATTAATTACGGAAGTGACACCGCACCCGCGGTGCAAAGACCCCTAAAACTTCTTGCTTGAAAATTTGCGAAAAATTAAAAATTTTCTTTTTAAAAGAACTTAAGTGGCCTCATTCATAAAATCACTGGTGAAACAGCCCTCGGCCCTGGCCTCATCAGTACCTACAACAATCAAGTCTAGTGAGCCTAAAGACTCAGCATGCATATATCGCAGGTAACGAGTAAAAATCTGAATTAAAATATGCATGAGTTAACATATCCTGTCCTGAGGCATGCTGAAAATAATCTGTACTGAGCAATTATAATACGTGCATAACTGAACTGATAATCACAGTAAAAAAAAATGTTTGCTCCTTGGAGCCTGTACTGAAATAACTGGTAAAATTTTCTGTTGAGATTATGTTTTACGCCTGTGGCCCCTGCACTAAGCTGAACTGATCGGTAACTGGCTACCGGGGAGGCTGAAACCGAACTGAGCTGGCCGGTCACTGGCGACCGGGTGGTACCATACTGAACTGATCGGTCACTGGCGACCATATAAAATAACAATCTTACATAGTGAATGAACCACAAGCCATATCGCATAAATCTCAAAAATAATCATTTTCTATTTAATGCACGTAAAATAATTAACTGGCATAATGAAAATGTCCCGTAATTTTACCAACTGGATTGGATTGGATCGTTCCCAGGCTCGCTGCAACCTAACTGTGCTATAAAAAATATGCAATAGCTTAAACATGACCAACTACGCAATTTACGTTCAAAAGATGCGACTATGATGCCTAATGACTTCGCATTTAATCATGACTCCGAGCCAACCTGAACCGACACCGAACCGACGTATAATCATGATTAAAATACGCTGAAAAATCATAAAATATTGCTCCTAAAATGATAGGGTCGAAATCTAGGTGGAATGGAGGCCAAAACACGAAACGCTCTTTCGAGAGTCAATTTGGCACATCGCACCGTAAATTCTCGTACGACCTCAAAAATGATCAAATGACAAACGGTCAAAAACATGACCTTCCTAACTCAATGAGGCACTGTCCAGTCCAAGGCCATGGGCTAAAAGCCAACCAAGAACTCGAACGAGCCACCGAACCGACACAGCAACTTGCTGTAATTTTCCAGCAGCTGCAACCTTGCTTGCATCGCGTCGTTTGCGAAACTTTTGGCCATTGGGGCTTGAACCACCGACCAAATCCTCTCCACAACGTCCCAAGGAATGATTTGAAATAGTAACGAGCGAAAAGACGACGACGCGGCACGGAGGAGGTGGACCGCTTCTTTCCTTTCCTCTTCTACTCGATTTTTCTCCCTTCGCTTAGCTATGAGTCCCACGGTTTTCCTCTCTCAAAAACACTCTGAATTTCGTGACTAAGG
Organism: Primulina tabacum; assembly: GCF_025594145.1. Taxonomy (NCBI): domain Eukaryota; kingdom Viridiplantae; phylum Streptophyta; class Magnoliopsida; order Lamiales; family Gesneriaceae; genus Primulina; species Primulina tabacum. The sequence goes on along the minus strand of NC_134556.1, from coordinate 14,316,322 downwards.
GAGGGGATATGATGGTTAGGGGAGTGAGGGAGATGGGTGCAAAATATAGGAAAAGAATCAAGACCAAGTCTCCATTTTTTTGAATTTTGAATTGTGGTTTGCTATCAATTCTACTTGGAGGGATTATGGTGGTGCAATGACCAATTCTACATGCTCATCTAGACTAGGATAATGTTCTAACATTAATTAATTACATGGTGCTGCCAAAAATCCTAGATTTATCCTACTAATTACATGCAAAGAAATGGTCAAAGTTGATGAGTTGGCAATTGAATCCTCTAGTAACCAAGGGTTGGCCGAAATCTACTAATAAAATGAATGTGGAGTGTTGTTTATTTACTAGATTAATAACTCTAAAAAGCCTCACTAATCCCTTAATTAATTTATTGAATAAATCCTTAATTAAGTAACTCAAATGAGCTTATTTTCTACTCACCTCAAGTTGCATAAATAAATCCCCAAATCTCCTTATTAACTTAAATTAACTTACTTGCTAGCTAAATTAACTTCTGAAAATATTTCTCGAATCTTAAATTCTATCTCCAAACTCCAACTCCAGTCCGGCCTCACTGAAATAACTGAAAAATCAAACTATTGAAATGAAATAATAAAATAATTAACTTCAAAGAAATGCATTTAAAATAATCATGCAATGAAGTCAATTAAATTTAAAAAAATCTAGAATTATGCATGGCTTATACGTAAACTGATTTACGGGTTCTACAATCCTTCCCCCCTTAAAATAAATTTCGTCCTCGAAATTAGTACTCACCGAATAACTCGGGGTATCAATCTCTCATCTCCGGCTCAGACTCCCACGTAGCTTCCTCCTTTGAATGGTTGAGCCATTTGACTTTGACTCGCTTAACCAACTTGTTCCGAAGTTTCTTCTCCTGCCTGTCTAGGATCTGCACGGGTCTCTCCTCATAAGATAAGTTCGGAGTAAGCTGCAACGGCTCGAAATTCAGCACATGCGAAGGATTTGTCAAATACTTCCTCAGCATGGGGACGTGGAACACATTGTGTACTCCGGCCAGATTCGGCGGAAGAGCCACACGATACGCTAGCGTCCCAACTCTGTCGAGGATCTCAAACGGCCCAATGAATCTCAGACTGAGCTTCCCTTTCTTGCCAAATCTCATGACACCCTTCATAGGTGCCACTTTCACAAAGACATGATCGCCCACTGCAAACTCTAAGTCTCTCCTCCGCTGATCGGCATAACTCTTCTGTCGGCTCTGAGCAGTCCTCATCCTATCACGGATCTTGACTACTACCTCTGCTGCCTGCTGGACAATCTCTGGACCCAACTCTGCTCTCTCTCCTACTTCATCCCAATGAACGGGAGATCTGCACTTGCGGCCAAACAGTGCTTCATACGGAGCCATACCAATAGAAGACTGGAAGCTGTTGTTGTAGGTGAACTCAACCAGTGGCAAGTTCGACTCCCAACTCCCTGAGAAATCAATGACGCAATCGCGAAGAAGATCCTCCAAAATCTGAATAACTCGCTCCGACTGCCCATCTGTCTGCGGATGGAAAGCTGTGCTAAACAGCAACTTCGTACCCAAAGTCGAATGCAAGCTCTTCCAAAATGAGGAAGTGAATCTGGGATCTCTGTCGGATACGATCGAAATTGGAATACCATGGAGTCGGACTAACTCTCGGATATACAGCAGCTCTGCATACTGAATCATGGTGAAAGTCTTCTTAATAGGCAAGAAGTGCGCTGATTTGGTAAGACGATCTACAATCACCCAAATAGCATTCGATTCCCTGGCTGACTTTGGCAATCCGGTCACAAAATCCATGGTAATGTTCTCCCACTTTCACTCGAGAATAGGAAGAGGCTTGAGCAAACCTGCTGGTCTCTGATGCTCGGCCTTCACTAACTAGCAAGTCAGGCACTCGGATACAAAACGCCTGATGTCCTTCTTCATCCCTGGCCACCAATACAATAGCTGCAGATCTTTGTACATCTTCGTACTCCCAGGGTGAATGGAGTACGGGGACGTATGGGCCTCTGATAAGATGTCTGCTCGGATAGAATCACTGCTAGGAACCCATATCCTGTCTCGGTATCTCACAATACCGTCGCTGACTGAATACAAAACACTGCCCTTGGCTTCATCTCTCTTCTTCCACTGTGCCAACTGCTCATCTGCTGCCTGACCACTGCGAATACGGTCCAAAAGGGAAGACTGAATGGTCAAGGTAGAAAGACGAGGAACTCTACCTCGAGGGTAAGTCTCAAGATCAAACCTCTGCATCTCGATCTGAAGAGGTCTTTGAATCGTCAAATGAGCCATCACTGCGACATTCCTGCTCAAAGCATCCGCAACTACATTAGCTTTACCCGGGTGGTAGCTAATGTCACAATCGTAGTCTTTCACAAGCTCCAACCAACGCCTCTGACGCATGTTCAGCTCCTTCTGCGTAAAGAAATACTTCAGGCTCTTGTGATCGGTAAAGATCTGGCATTTCTCTCCATACAGATAGTGCCTCCAAATCTTCAAGGCAAAAACTACGGCCGCTAACTCCAGATCATGGGTAGGGTAATTCTTCTCGTGGATTTTCAGCTGTCGAGAAGAATACGCTATCACTCTCCCATGCTGCATCAAAACTGCACCTAAACCAAGCTTCGAAGCATCGGTATACAGAACAAACTCACCGGACCCTGACGGCACGGCCAAAACTGGTGCTGAGATAAGAGCTTGCTTCAAGGTATCGAAGCTCTTCTGACACTCCTTGCTCCACACAAACTTCACATTTTTCTTGGTCAGTGCTGTGAGTGGAACGGCAATGGATGAGAATCCCTGAATGAACTTCCGGTAATATCCTGCCAACCCAAGAAAACTGCGGATCTCGGATGCATTCTGAGGCACAACCCAATCTCTGACTGCTGCAACTTTTGCGGGGTCTACCTCAATACCACTGCTGGAGACAATATGGACCAAGAACGCCACCTTCTCTAACCAGAATTCGCATTTACTGAACTTTGCGAATAATTTGTGCTTCTGCAATGTCTGCAACACTGTGATCAGATGTCTGCTGTGCTCCTCCCGACTCTTGGAGTAGACGAGAATGTCATCTATGAACACTATCACAAACTGGTCGAGGTACGGCTGAAATACGCGATTCATTAGATCCATGAAGATCGCTAGTCGGTACGGCGCTATGGATATCAGAGCCGTACCTGGCATAAGCTCAATGGAAAACTCCACCTCTCTCTCGGGTGGCATACCAGAGACGTCTTCGGGAAAAACGTCTAAGAAATCTCTGACAATCGGAACATCTGAGGCAGACTGGCTGGGTTCCTCGGGTGCAGATAAAAAGGTCGCTAGAAATGCCCGACACCCTCTATGCATGAGTTTCCTAGCTTGAACATAAGGAATAATACGCGGTAAAGGAAAGTACCTGTCCGGCTCAAATAAGAACTGCTCCATTCCAGGCGGTCGGACAAGAACAGATCTCCGCTGGAAGTCTATCAACACTCTGTTCCTCAATAGCCAGTCCATCCCTAGGATGATGTAAAATTCTGGCATCGGTAGCACGATCAGATCCGCATAAACAAGATTACCGTGCAGCTCAAGGTCTATATCTCGGATAACGTTGGTAGCTGCCATCTCCTCGCCTGACGGCAACACTACTGAAAAGGCTGTATCTAGCCCAATGGTCTGGATCTTGAGAAAGTTTGCAAAGACCTCCGAAATAAACGAGTGAGTGGCCCCTGAATCTATCAAGGCCTTGGTAACGGAACCAGATATAAAAATTATCCCTGAAAGAGCGGAGCTCTAAGTTGAATCCAGTAGTTACAAGAACTAAACTTATAGACATGCAATGGTCAAAGTTCTTCTAACTTAAATCTCCAAAATACTACTGAGTAGAGCATGCAATCGTATCACAGTTCTAAGTTCAATCTTAATCCTTATTTCCAAAGCACGGAAATTCAAATAATAACTTAAAGTTTAAAGGTACCTGTCAACAACATAGTCTCAGGGTTGGTTTCCGCGGCATGGAGAGCAAAAACCCTGCCCTGAGTAGGCAGATTCCTCTGAGGGCACTGCAGCAACATGTGGTCTGGACTGCCGCACTTAAAACACTTTCCTGAGCCAGCCATGCATGCTCCAGGATGGCGACGTGAGCACCTTGGACAGACTGGGTGCTCCTGAGTCCTCGGGGCTGGGCGTCTCCGCTGCTGCTGCTGGCCTCGGTTCCTGGGCGGTCCATGAAAAGGCCTCTTATTCTGCTGCTGATGCTGATGAGGAGGAGGGCGGTGCGGTGCCTGGACTGGACGCTTGCCCTAGCGATCCCTCTCGATATCCCGCAGATCCTGCTCTGCGGATAAGGCCTTGGAGACGGCAATCTCATAAGTAGCAGGGTCAGATACCCTAACATCCCGGCGCAAGATTGGCCGTAAACCCACCAGGAAGTGCATCAGCTTGGCTCTGGCATCATTCGCGATCAGGGGAACAAAGTGACAGCCCCTCTCGAACTTACGGATAAACTCCGTAACCGTCATATCCCCCTGTCTCAGACTCATGAACTCGGTGGTCAGCCTGGTGCGAACCTCCTCAGCAAAATACTTGGAGTAGAAAACTTCCGTAAAGCGGGTCCATGAAAGTGTAGCCAAAGTCAAGGCTACTGAACCTCCTTCCCACCATAAGCGGGCGTCTCCAGTGAACAGGTAGGTGGCACATCGGACTCGGTCTGCGTCCCCCAGCTCCATAAAATCGAAGATAATCTCGAGGGATTTGATCCATCCCTCGGTAACCATGGGGTCAGATGCCCCAGAGAATTCCTTCGGGCGCATCTTCATGAATCGCTCATACACAGCCTCGGGCCCTGTCGGCCTGGCTGCGGCTGCGGCTACGGCTGCGGCATTGCCCCCCGCAAACTGTGCGAAGAACTGTGCCATCCCAGCTAACATCTGGGCACTCATGTCCGGTGGGGGCGGTGGAGGAGGTGGTAGGTCTCCCTCTGGTCTACGCTCCTCCCTGTCTTCTCGGCGAGGCTCCTCCTCTCTGATGCGCTCTAAAATGCGTCTAGGGGGCATACTGTTCCAACATAACCCATACGTAACTAACATGCATAATTCCATAATTTATTTTAAATGAACTCTGAAATACTGAAAATCTGGAAGCATGCTGACAAAATAATTCATGCTTTAACTGAAATGCTGAACAAAATGCTGAACTGAAAAACTTATAGACCGAAGACGTGGCTTCGTGAGCTTCTCGCGGTCAGTAGTAGTGACACCCTATACAGAACCACCGCTCTGATACCAATTGCAAAGACCACTAAAACTTCTTGCTTGAAAATTTGCGGAAAATTAAAAATTTTCTTTTTAAAAGAAACTTAAGTGGCCTCATTCATAAAATCACTGGTGAAACAAGTTCAATATTTCAAAATATTGCAGCGGAAGAAAATAAAGTTTGCCAAAAATCACAATTTAAAAAAATATCCAACGACTGATAAAATGTTTGCGGAATAAAATAACAACTGCTGCTCTGAGGTCCTCGGGTGCCACTACTGCCGACCCAAGCTGGCTCACTGGTCCCCGCCCTCGGCCCTGGCCTCATCAGTACCTACAACAATCAAGTCTAGTGAGCCTAAAGACTCAGCATGCATATATCGCAGGTAACAAGTAAAAATCTGAATTAAAATATGCATGAGTTAACATATCCTGTCCTGAGGCATGCTGAAAATAATCTGTACTGAGCAATTATAATACGTGCATAACTGAACTGATAATCACAGTAAAAAAAATGTTTGCTCCTTGGAGCCTGTACTGAAATAACTGGTAAAATTTTCTGTTGAGATTATGTTTTACGCCTGTGGCCCCTGCACTAAGCTGAACTGATCGGTAACTGGCTACCGGGGAGGCTGAAACCGAACTGAGCTGGCCGGTCACTGGCGACCGGGTGGTACCATACTGAACTGATCGGTCACTGGCGACCGTATAAAATAACAATCCTACATAGTGAATGAACCACAAGCCATATCGCATAAATCTCAAAAATAATCATTTTCTATTTAATGCACGTAAAATAATTAACTGGCATAATGAAAATGTCCCGTAATTTTAACAACTGGATTGGATTGGATCGTCCCCAGGCTCGCTGCAACCTAACTGTGCTATGAAAAATATGCAATAGCTTAAACATGACCAACTACGCAATTTACGTTCAAAAGATGCGACTATGATGCCTAATGACTTCGGATTTAATCATGACTCCGAGCCAACCTAAACCGACACTGAACCGACGTATAGTCATGATTAAAATACGCTGAAAAATCATAAAATAATGCTCCTAAAATGATAGGGTCGAAATCTAGGTGGAATGGAGGCCAAAACACGAAACGCTCTTTCGAGAGTCAATTTGGCACATCGCACCGTAAATTCTCGTACGACCTCAAAAATGATCCAAATGACGAACGGTCAAAAACATGACCTTCCTAACTCAATGAGGCACTGTCCAGTCCAAGGCCATGGGCTAAAAGCCAACCAAGAACTCGAACGAGCCACAAAACCGACACAGCAACTTGCTGTAATTTTCAGCAGCTGCAACCTTGCTTGCATCGCGTCGTTTGCGAGACTTTTGGCCATTGGGGCTTGAAACACCGACCAAATCCTCTCCACAACGTCCCAAGGAATGATTCGAACCATGGCTAAGGGCTTTTGGCCAGCCATAGTTTGCACCATTCCAGCAACAACCGAAAACTCATACCGAGATTGCTTTTGTATGCGTGTGTAGTGTGTTGCTTCGATTGATGTCTCGTGTCGTTCCAGTGGCCATTTGATTGACCATGGCACGATCTAGACATCTAGGGGCATGGTATGAACCGTGGCTAAGGGCCATAGGCCAACCAAGATCCACATCAAACCACACAATTCGAAAAACATGATGCATTCAAAAGAAGGGAAACCTAGAGGGGAGGGGCTGTTCTTGTTGTTTATTTAAAAACCGATGAGCCATGGACCAAGCCACCAAAAGGGCAACTTAGTCACGTCTTGTACATGCTAGGGGAGTGATCCAACCATGGCTAAGAGCCCTTAGGGCAGCCAAGATCAGATCCAACCCCTTGACATAAAAACTGAAATTTTCGAACACATGAGAAGCAATGGGAATGTTGCTTTCATTCTGAGTTTCCAGCGAGCATGGGGTTAAACCAATGGACAAACGTGGTCCTAATGCATCCTATTACATGTATATAGGTTGCCTTGGGAGCCTGTAATAGAAACAATCACCTGAAACAACAAAACTCAGAAAAACGTGAAGCTTGTCATGAAAGGGCCGAAATCTGCATGCCTTATTTTCTGAAAATTCTATGATGTATTTTGGTTTTTGCATGATAAAACATGATCATGTACTGAAAAATAATTTATAATATGACTTGATTGAGGTTTGAAAGAAATCTAGACATGCCTGGTTATCGTTTGAAATAGAAACGAGCGAAACGACGACGACGCGGCACGGAGGAGGTGGAGCGCTTCTTTCCTTTCCTTTCTACTCGATTTTTCTCCCTTCGCTTAGCTATGAGTCCCACGGTTTTCCTCTCTCAGAAACACTCTGAATTTCGTGACTAAGGGAGGGGATATGATGGTTAGGGGAGTGAGGGAGATGGGTGCAAAATATAGGTAAAGAATCAAGACCAAGTCTCCATTTTTTTGAATTTTGAATTGTGGTTTGCTATCAATTCTACTTGGAGGGATTATGGTGGTGCAATGACCGATTCTACATGCTCATCTAGACTAGGATAATGTTCTAACATTAATTAATTACATGGTGCTCCCAAAAATCCTAGATTTATCCTACTAATTACATGCAAAGAAATGGTCAAAGTTGATGAGTTGGCAATTGAATCCTCTAGTAACCAAGGGGTGGCCGAAATCTACTAATAAAATGAATGTGGAGTGTTGTTTATTTACTATATTAATAACTCTAAAAAGCCTCACTAATCCCTTAATTAATTTATTGAATAAATCCTTAATTAAGTAACTCAAATGAACTTATTTTCTACTCACCTCAAGTTGCATAAATAAATCACCAAATCTCCTTATTAACTTAAATTAACTTACTTGCTAGCTAAATTAACTTCTGGAAATAATTCTCGAATCTTAAATTCTATCTCCAAACTCCAACTCCAGTCCGGCCTCACTGAAATAACTGAAAAATCAAACTACTGAAATGAAATAATAAAATAATTAACTTCAAAGAAATGCATTTAAAATAATCATGCAATGAATTCAATTAAATTTAAAAAAATCTAGAATTATGCATGGCTTATACGTAAACTGATTTACGGGTTCTACACGCGGTGCTAGACAGGCCGCACCCACGGTGTTGTACCAGTAGGGTCAGCGCACCCGCGTTACAGGACTGAGCACACCCGCGGTCGAAGCTTTCGGAAAAGTTGATGTATATAATTACACTGAGCGCACCAGCGGTTATTGAATGAGCGCACCCGCGGTGTGACGTGCAACATGAAAAATAAGCCACGTTTCCTGGCATTGCATGCAGTATATATATATAAGAATTGCACGCCTTTCCTTCACAAAATTCAGAAAAAGGTCGAAGCTTTTGAGAGAAAAATCCTTACGCCTTTTGTGAGAAATCCGTCCGTCTGTTTTTGAATCCGACTTCAGTACTGTGTTCCTATCGACGCAGGCTACAACTGGACGTAAGTTTCGTTACGTTTATATATGATTTGAATTTATGATATTGTCAGAATTGAATATGAATCAAATATGATGTTTCTGCTACAGTAGACATTGTATAACTGAAGTCAGATTAAAGAATAGACTGTTTATGAAATTTTTATGAATTTCAGAGTTGATTTAGTTGAGATTCTATATCAGAGTTGTGTTATTATTCAGATTTTGAGTTGTACTCATACTGGTTATGAATTCTTGTATTATATCTGTGAGGTTGAGATAGACGGGGTTATCGTGACTGTATTATTATGGAGTCGAAACATCAGTAGATTGATATTTATCAGATTCAGTAATTATTTCGATTGTATCGTGATATCATTGATATGAATTAGATTGTACCTTGTTCAGATATGGATCAGATTATATACTGATTTGAGTATTGATCAGAACAGGTCTTGAATTGAGTTATATACTGATATGGTATTTATATGATCGTCGTTATCAGATTTGGATATGGACAGATTGGAATACAAGACTTCGTCTTCATCAGACTGAGAAGAGAAAGGTATAAATGGATGTTCATTGGGGAGATCGACTTGAGTTAGATTTAACTCGAGTTTCCCTAAATCACATACTTGTATGGTATTGTTTTTATACCTTTGTGTTTTAATGAGTATGATTATTCTATTGAATTAGAAGTAAAAAGCAGAGAGCTATTAAGTAAGAGTCACTGACAGAGGGGATAGATTTTGACAGACTTGTCACTGACCCATTGCACATTGTCAGAATAGGCTTAGTCTTGGTAGATGCGCCAAGGCACTGGACGTTTTGTATATCGTTATGCTTCAGATACAGATAGCATTTTATTCGATATAGATTAGACCAAAGTCCAGAAATAAGAACGTACCGCCACTGCGACTGGTAGTAGTAGGTGGGAGACTTGTTACGTTCTTATTCACCGGGATCCCTAGATTAGAATGAGAGATGAGTCGAGTTTTAGATATTGAGACTAGAATTTGATTTACAGATCCGTATTGATTTATGTTTCGTAGATTACGATTCATGTTTTATTTACAGACTGGTATGGATACATGTTGTTTGATTATGCTACATGTGATAAGATATAATTCATGCTTTTATGTTAATTCAGTTAACTGCATGTATACATTATTTATACTGGGATTTATTCTCACCGAAGTATCCGGCTGTTGTCTTGTTTGTATGTGTGCTTGACAACAGGTGGGGCAGGATCAGGGTCAAGTGGATGATGAGAGATCGAGATTAGAGTGGTGATTCCGGACTTGGATGTAGACTTGGTTTAATACTGGAAATTAGTAGTTGAACCTTAGACTAGTTTGAATAATTGTTGTACATTATTGTACTTTTATACTGAGATGTATATTAATTAAATTCCATTACGTTCCGCACTTATATTTTAAAAAGAAAAATATTTAGACCTTGTTTATCTTAATTGATAATTAAATCCCAAAGATGATTAAGAAGATGATTAGCGTCCGGGTCCCCACAGATTTGATATCCGTCAATTCTGTAAAACATTGTGTACTACAGTATGACGGGCATGAGATTGAATTAAATTGCATCGTACTTGGGTTGTCAGATTTTGATTGTATTATCGGTATTGATATGCTGACCAAGTACAGAGCTACAGTTGATTGTTTCCACAAGATAGTGAGATTCAGACCAGACATGGCTGAAGAGTGAAAATTTTACGGTAAGGGTTCTAGATCGAGAATTCCTTTAATATCCGTATTATATATGACTCGATTGTTACAGAAAGGAGCAGAAGGATTCCTTGTATATTCAGTAGATCTATTGAAGTCGAGTCCAGCATTGGCAGACTTGCCAGTGGTACGTGAATTTGCTGACGTTTTCCCAGACGAGATCCCGGGATTACCTCCAGTTTGAGAGATAGACTTCAGCATTGAATTGATGCCAGGTACAGTGCCAATTTCTAGAGCCCCGTACAGAATGGCACCAATTGAATTGAAAGAATTAAAAGATCAGCTGGAAGATTACTGGCCAAGGGGTACATCAGACCGAGTGTTTCTCCTTGGGGTGCTCCAGTATTGTTTGTAAGAAAGAAAGACGATTCGATGAGACTCTGCATCGACTATTGGCAACTGAACAAGGCAACGATAAAGAATAAATATCCTTTTCCTCGTATTGATGATTTGTTTGACCAGTTGCAGGGTTCTTCAATATATTCCAAAATTGATTTAAGATCGGGATATCATCAGCTGAGAGTCAAAGATTCTGATATCTCGAAAACAGCATTCAGAACCAGGTATGGACACTATGAATTTATTGTCATGCCATTTGGTTTGACGAATGCTCCAGCTGTGTTTATGGGATTGATGAACCGTGTATTCCAGAAATATCTCGATGAATTTGTGATTATATTCATTGATGATATTTTGATTTATTCAAAGAATAGGAATGAGCATGCTGAGCATTTAAGAACTGTATTGCGAATTTTAAGGACTGAGAAATTATATGCCAAACTGTCGAAATGCGAGTTTTGGTTGAGGCAGGTAGTATTTCTGGGGCATATTATATCCGGAGATGGGATATCAGTGGATCCCAATAAGGTTGAAGCCGTGATTTCTTGGCCAAGACCTACGTCAGTGCCCAAAATTCGCAGTTTCATGGGTTTAGCGGGATATTACCGTAGTTTCATTAAAGATTTCTCAAGTATTGCTAAACCAATTACTCAGCTGACTCAGTAGAATGCTCCATTTGTTTGGTCTGAAGAATGCGAGACCAGTTTTCTGGAGTTGAAAAAGAGATTGACCAGTGCTCCGGTGTTAACTATCCCATCCGGTACTGGTGATTTTGTGGTTTATTGCGACGCTTCTCACAGAGGATTGGGATGTGTTCTGATGCAGCGAGGGCATGTTATTGCTTAAGCCTCAAGACAACTTAAACCACATGAGACCCGTTATCCAATCCATGACCTTGAATTGACAGCCATTGTCTTTGCATTAAAGATATGGCGACACTATCTTTACGGTGAGAAATTCGAGATATATTCTGATCATAAAAGTTTGAAATATCTGTTTTCACAATCGGAATTGAATATGAGGCAACGAAGATGGCTTGATTTGCTTAAGGATTTTGATTGTGAAATCAAATACTATTCGGGAAAGTCTAATGCAGCAGCTGATGCACTAAGTCGAAAGGTATTTTCTTTATCCTTGTCGACGATCGGTGTTTCAAATTTGAGGTGCAAGTAGAAACAGAGCTGATTATGAGGATTAAAGCGGCTCAGAAAGTTGATCAGATTGTACAGAAATCAGTATCGATGATCAGAACAGGACATCGATCGGAATATCAGGTACGTGATAACGTCTTGTACGTAAATAATCGTTTGGTTGTGCCGAATGTTTCAGATTTGAGACGACAGATATTTTCAGAAGCGCACAACAGTCGATTCAGTATTCATCCTGGTGGCAGAAAGATGTATAATGATTTGAAAAGACAGTTCTGGTGGAAACAAATGAAGACTGACATTCCCGAATTTGTGTCCAAATGTCTGAATTGCCAGCAGGTGAAAGCAGAAAGAAAGAAATCAGGCGGTTTATTACAGAGTTTGTCCATTCCTGAATGGAAATGAGACATTTCCATGGATTTTGTGACGCAGCTACCGCGTTCCTCTCGAGGTTGTGATGCGATTTGGGTCGTGATTGATAGATTGACCAAATCTGCATGTTTTATTTCGTACAAGATGACGTACAGATTTGACCAGATGGCAGAGATCTATGTCAGAGAAGTGGTCAGATTGCACGGAGTGCCGAAGTCAATTGTATCAGATCCTGATCCTTGATTTACTTCGCACTTCTAGCAGAGTTTGCAGCAGGCTCTCGGTACGAAGTTACATCTGAGTACTGCATATCATCCACAAACCGACGGACAGTCAGAGCGGACTATCCAGACACTGGAGGATATGCTGAGAGTAGTAGTGCTTGAGTTTAGCACTAATTGGCAAGATGCATTGCCACTTTTTGAGTTCTCGTACAACAACAGCTATCAGACGAGTATTGAGATGGCACCATTTGAAGCGTTTTACGGAAAGAAGTGTCGATCCCCTCTCTATTGGGATGATATCTCCGAAGTGCCTGAGATTGGACCTGACATGATCGGACATATGACAGAAAAAGTGAAGCTAATTCGAAAGAAAATGAAGGCAGCGCAAGACAGACAGGCCAAATATGCCAATGTTCGACGTAGACCGTTGGTATTTGAGACAGGAGACCGAGTATTTTTAAAGATTTCAGAGGAGTTATCAGATTTGGCAAGAAAGGGAAACTGTCTCCACGATATATTGGGCCTTATGAGATTCTCGAAAAGATAGGAGATCGTGCATATCGACTCGCGTTACCGCCTTCTTTATTCCGGATACATGATGTCTTTCATGTATCGTTATTAAGGAAATACCTCCCTGATGCTTCACATGCTATTCAGCCAGACGAGACCGAAATGGATGAGACGTTGAGCTATATTGAAAAACCGATTCAGATTATTGATCGTAAAGAAAAACAGCTAAGAACGAAAACCATTCCACTTGTAAAAGTTCAATGGACTCGTCATGGCCCTGAAGAAGCAACCTGGAAGACTGAACCAGATATGAGACAAGAATTCCCAGAGTTGTTTTGATAATGTAAATTTCTTATACCGTTTCTGTATATACTCCTTATTGATATAATTGAATGCCTGTGATTTCGAGGACGAAATCGTATCTTGGGGGGGAGAAATGTAATGCCCGAGATTTTATACCGTATTAAATTACGATTATTGAATTTTAATCGAGATAATTATGAAAGGGCTAACCGGGACACGAAATGTGATCGCGGGTGAAAATTGATGTGCGAGGACAGTAGCATCGGCGCACATGCGCGACCGGATGCGCGCACAAGCGCCAAACAGGCAGAAGACCTCGCGCATATGCGCGAAAGATGTCGCGCATATGCGCGAATCCTATGCGAGGAACTCCAGAGAGTCTCGCGCATATGCGCGGAGATGAGTCGCGCATATGCGCGAGGGCGATATGAAGGATACGCGCGGAGACCGAGTGTCTCGCGCATATGCGCCGATTGGGGTTGCGCATATGCGCGAGATGTGTGCTACAAACATTGAGACACTCGTCCTTGTGCATGTTACGTGTATATATATATATATACAGTAATCCTTAAAGCTTCAGAAGAAAGAAAGGAAACGAAAGCTTCGAGGGAAAATAGCTTTTGAATTTTTGAATTCGATTTGCGATCAATCCGTCCGTTAGATTTTAAATCCGACTTCGGTACTGTGTTCCTATCAACGCAGGCTACTACAGGACGTAAGTTTTACTACGTTTTGACATGTTTTGAAATTATGATGTTGTTAGAATTGAATACACGTCATATATGTTGTTCTTGACATGTTAGAAAATGTAGAATCGAAGTCAGATTAAGAAACGGACTGAATATGGAAGTGTTATGATTTTGAGGATGAGATTGACTAGAATTGATGTCAGATTTGTACGGTGGTTGAGTATAAATTGTTGAAATTAGTAAATACTGGTGTGGTATCACCGGTATCGCAGAATTATACTGTTGTATCGTCAGAATTTAATAAGACAGAGATGTCTTGATTTGAATAGAATATTGATACAGTATATTGATATTGTCATTGCCAGCTTGAACATTGACAGACTTTGAGTCGAGACTTCGATTGTATCAGAGCGACAGCAAGAAAGGTATAAATAAATGTTGATTCGGGATTGCACAACTCGAGTTAGGTTTGACTTGAGTTTCCCAAAATCACATACTTTATTTTATTGCATTGATATTTGCAGATTATCAGATTGATATGTTTAGTCTATTGAATTATAGCAGAGCCAAAGTTTGAGTCTAGGGCAGATCAGCCTAGCTAGGGCAGAACCGCCGAGTCTTTGTCAGAACCGCGTAGACTCTAGACTTACGGTGTATCGATGAGCTTAGATGTAGATCGACGTCTATTGTAGACATTCGATACAGCATATCAAAGTCTAAATTAGATCGGGATCACTAGGTTAGAAATAAGTTGAGATAAGATAATAAGTCATTGACTTAAATACAGATTCGTATTGGTTCATGTAGTCAGATTGGATACATGTTTTAATGATTGTTTATGCTTTTATATATGTTTTATATGATTGCATTGATACATTGTTTATACTGGGATATTTATATCTCACCGGAGTTATCCGGCTGTTGTCTTGTCTGTATGTGTGCATGGCAACAGGTGGGACAGGTTCAGGGTCACAGAGGTGAAGAAAGATCGAGTTAGAGTGGAGACTACGGACTTGGACTAGAGTAAGGGTTTAAACACTTGTTATATAGTTGTTAAACCTTAGTTGAGACTGATTGTATATAGTGCAAGATTTGTACTTTTAATAATGACGTGTATGTTAAGATGTATGCCATTACGTTCCGCATTTTTAAAAAAAATTTAGACCCTGTTTATTATAATTAATTAAATTAGTCCCAATGACGATTAATAAGATGATTAGCGTACGGGTCCCCACACTCCAATACATTCATCTCCTCCTTTGTACATTGGTTAATATCATGTCCAAACTCTAGACACCAAATACATTGAATATCATAAGTACTAACATTCGAAATTTTAGATGTACCTTTGTAATAGCCACGCCTGGTGTACGGTACGGTTTAAGATTTCGTATGATTATTGACTATTTGGTTGAGTTTTAGTATAGTGTGATGTTAAGAGTTGTGTTTATGGGTCATAGTATTGTTGGTTATTATTGTTTTGTGGCATTGTTGATATTAGTTGATGTGTAGTTGTATTGTATCAGCGTTTCGATTCGATCTTTGTTGCATAGAGTTGGTTGTTGGATGCAGAGGGGACCGCACCCGCCATCATATAGGTACCGCACCTGCGGTCTCATGTTCAGAATTGTGATGTTTTTCCAGTAGCTTTACCGCACCCGCGGTCCATAGTGCAGCGCACCAGCGGTGGATTGGCCGAGACCAGAGCGCACCCGCGGTCCATAGTGCAGCGCACCAGCGGTGGATTGGCCGAGACCAGAGCGCACCCGCGGTCTTTTATGGAGCGCACCTGCGGTCGAAATTTTCAGATTTTTGGTTGAGTTGCCGAGGGCACACCGCACCCGCGGTGCATGTTGGAGCGCACCCGCGGTGCATGAACAGTAGAAGCGTGTTTTGAGATTTAAGTGAGTTAAATGGATGAGTGGGCTTCATTTCTCTCATTTCCTTCCCCTCATTCTCGATTTTTCTCTCCTTAGAGGCTAGGGTTTCTTCATTTCCTTCAATTCCTTTCTTTAATCCAAGCTTCTTGTTGGTTATTTGTTGAGAGATCAAGGTTATTTTGGGATCAAGGAAGCTAAGGTAAGATTTTGGTGTTATTTATTCTTGGTTTTGGTGTGAGAGATGATATGGGTTTGTGATGGTGTTGATTCTATGGCTTTTGTGGTATTGTTGTTAAATTATTGGATTATTGATGGTGTTATATATGGTTTATTGTTGTAGGATTTCAACCAAGGGATTATATCCAAGGGTTTTAATTTGTAGTAAGTGGAATTTCATTCTTGTGCTCACATGATAATATATGTATTGTGTTACAATGTTTTAACATGTTATTCCCTTCCATTTGATTCATATTATGTATAGATATACCTTGTTGTATATTAGAGGCAATTGAATGTCTCAATTCTGTAAAAGGGAATACAAGAGATAGAGTATGCAAAGTGTTTGTTAAAATGCCCAAGAGAGAGTTCAAATGTTTTATGGATTGATAGATACATAGTCAGAGATTGCATGCAATTAGTTGATCAACGACCATAGGCTTATATCCCTCAGAGTTATCGATTTATATCGATGGGATATAGGTACAGAGCCAGAGATACTATATAGATATCAATCCAACAGAGAAAAGAGAAATACCATCGTTATTATTATTATTGCTATGATATTCATGTTTCAGAATATTCATGTTTCAGAGTTGATGGTATTTAATGTTTTCAAAGCCATGTTTTACAGAGTATGCTATGTATCCATTGTTATGTAAGAGTTCCACTTGCTGAGTTTTATACTCATTTCAGTTATTTCATGTGATGCAGATAAGAGCGATGGACCCTGACGTTGATTGGAGCCGGGGTCATATGCATATCATAGATGGAAGGAAGAAGATATTTTGATAGCTCTTTGGACATGATCATACAAATGATATTTTGTATTTTGGTTTTATCATTTCATTGATCATGTATTTACTTTGTTTGTAAAGATTTTTATGTCAAGAACTTTTACCCTTCCTTCTTCAAGAAAATTTTAAATTCCGCTATTATTTTATTAAAATCGGTCGAGGGTGTCACATTTAGTGGTATCAGAGCACCGTTCTTTGGACCAATGCATATGACTTCGTCTACTTTCAACAGTCCGGGTATTCTTCTTCTGCATCTATTCATTGTTATCTATTGATATGTATTGTGTGAGCACATTGTAGGAGTTATGCCTCCTAAGAGAAAGGCCGCAGAGGGTGAGGATAGTTCTTCCTCTAGAGTTGTCGATGAGTTCGGCAAGTTGTTGAAAGAGCAAGCTAAGGTCCACAGTGAGCAGATCCAACAGTTACTACGTTTTCAAGGTACAGGTCAAGGTAGAGGTCAAGTGAGAGGCCAAGTGGCACAAGCAGATTGTACCGATGGCATCTTTACCGCTTTCAAGAGAATGGATCCGCCGGAATTTGCAGGAAGCACTGATCCGTTGATGGCCGTAGAATGAGTCAAGGCACTCGAGGCTATTTTTTATCATCTCAACTATGATGACAAAGACAGAATCAGTTGTGCAGTGTTCATGTCAGTCAAGGCAGCACGCATTTGGTGGAATGCTACCAAGGTTAGTGTGGATATTTCGATATTGAAGTGGCAAGAGTTCACTGATCTTTTCTATGACAAGTACTTCCCAGAAGCACTTCGAGCTAGGAAGGTGACAGAGTTCTTGGAGCTTCGACAGGGAGGTTTGAATGTCGATGAGTATATTCTGAAGTTCGAGGAGGGCTGTCTGTTTGCCCCGTATATTGCTTCCAACGACAAAGACAAAGGTGCTCATTTCATTAGAGGCCTTAGAGCAGAAATCAAAAGGGACATTAATATGTCGAAGGCTGTGACATTCAAAGAGATTGTAGCTAAGGCTTTGTTGGCCGAGCAAGATGAGAAAGACATTGCCAGAGAGAGACAAGCGAGGCAACAGGCCATTGCTCAGAGAGGCCAGAGTTCGAATCAAAGAGAAAAGGATCGTTTCAAGGGGAAAGGCAAGTTAGAGTTGAGTCCTAAACCACCGGCAGTTCCATTTGATTCCGAGAAACCATTGTGTTCCAAGTGCGGTAGGCATCATCGGGGAGAGTGCAGATTTGGTACTCATACTTGCTACAGATGTGGCACTGCAGGCCATATTGCCAAGGATTGTCCGAGAGGCTTGAGCAAAGAGAAGGTGCAGGGACGCATCTTTACCATGACGAAAGAAGGTATAAACCATGATTCTTCTGTGATCTCTATCACTATTTTAATTTCAGGCAGAGTAGCTACGACATTGATTGATACAGGTGCTACTCATTCTTTTAAGTCTGAACTATTTTTGAGATCTTTGGGTATCGTTCCTTCTGTTCTTCCCCTCCGATTTAATGTTGTATTTCCTTCGGGGGATGTGTTGTGCCCGACATCTATTGTGTATGCGTGCTCTGTTCAAATTGATGAGCAAGTGGTTTATGCTGATTTGATTGTTATCCCTATGGTTGCGTTTGATATTATACTTGGCATGGATTGGCTATCAACCTATCGTGCAGTGATTGATTGCGTTGCTAAAACGGTGAAATTTGCAGATGATGGCAATAGGGAAGGTATGCTCGCCAGTGCAGGTACTTCGCTGGTCCTTCCTTTTATTTCATGTCTTGAGGCTAAGAAGTTGTTGTTTAGAGGTTGTGATGGGTTTTTGGCTTCGATTGTGGATGTGGATAGAATTGTGAAATTGAATATTGATGATATTGATGTGGTGAGAGAGTTCCTTGATGTTTTTGAGGATGATGTGCCGGGTTTGCCGTCGGACAGAGATGTGGAGTTTGTGATTGATCTAGTTCCATGTACGGTTCCTATTTCTAAGGCTCCGTATAGAATGGCCCCAACAGAGATGAAAGAGTTGAAGACGCAGTTGCAGGATCTTTTGGATAAAGGTTTCATTCGGCCGAGTTCTTCGCCATGGGGAGCTCCGGTTCTTTTCGTCAAAAAGAAAGATGGGTCTTTGCGACTTTGTATTGATTACAGAGAGATCAACAAAGTGACTATCAAGAATAAATATCCGTTGCCACGGATAGATGATCTTTTTGACCAACTGCAAGGGGCTATAGTGTTTTCGAATATTGATTTGCGATCTGGCTATTATAAGTTGAAGGTTAGGGAGTCTGATATCACTAAGACGGCGTTCCGGACCAGGTATGGTCATTATGAATTTCTTGTGATGTCTTTTGGTCTTATTAATGCTCCTTCAGTCTTCATGGATCTGATGAACCAAGTGTTCAAGCCGTATTTGGATAGCTTTGTCATTGTTTTCATCGATGACATATTGATTTATTCCAAGACCAGAGAGCTTCATTCAGATCACCTCAGAGTTGTTCTTCAGTTGTTGAGAGAGAAGAGGTTGTATGCTAAGTTGAAGAAATGTGAGTTCTGGTTGGAGCAGATTTCTTTCTTAGGCCATGTTGTTTCGAAGGATGGTATAGCTGTTGACCCAGTAAAGATTGAGGGGATTCAGAAGTGGTCTATTCCAACCAATGTATAAGAGGTACGTAGTTTTCTTGGTTTGACGGGTTATTATCGTCGTTTTATTTCAGATTTTTCCAATATTGCCCTGCCGTTAACCAATCTGACGAGGAAGACTGTGAAGTTTGAGTGGTCCAATGATTGCCAAAGTTCATTCCAAGAGTTGAAAGATAAGTTGACGACAACTCCTGTTCTTGCATTGCCCAGTGGTTCAGAGGATTTTGTTGTTTTCACTGATGCGTCGAAGAAGGGTCTTGGTGCTGTGCTGATGCAGCGTGGGAAGGTTATAGCTTATGCTTCTCGCCAGTTGAAGGACTACGAGAATAATTATCCTACGCATGATTTGGAGCTGGCAGCTGTGGTTTTCACCCTGAAGATTTGGAGACATTATTTATATGGCAAAAAGTGTGAAATTTTCACGGACCACAAGAGTTTGAAGTATTTGTTTTCTCAGAAAGAACTCAATATGCGACAGAGGAGGTGGTTAGAGCTTGTCAAAGATTATGATGTGACGATTAGTTACAACCTAGGGAGAGCGAATGTTGTAGCAGATGCTTTGAGCCGTAAGTCGAGTTCATCTTTGAATTATTTGATTCAAAAGCCATTGTTGTTAGACTTGCAGAGAGAGGAGATAGCTTTGGTGGTTCCGGGGACCATTGCTAATTTTTCAGCGTTGGTTATTCGGGCTACATTGATGCACAGGATCCGTAGAGAGCAGGCCATTGATGTTCAGTTGACAGAGTTGAGAGCCAAAGCAGAGGAGAGAGGTAATTCAGAGTTTGGATTGAATGGAGATGGTTTGGTGACTTTCAGAGGCCGTATATGTATTCCTGTTGGTGATGATATTCGGCGAGACGTCTTGACAGAGGCACATACCGCGCCATACTCGATACATCCAGGCAGCACTAAGATGTATCAGGATCTTCGTAGACTCTATTGGTGGCAAGATATGAAGAATGATATTGCCATGTTTATTTCTCAGTGCCTAACTTGTCAGCAGGTGAAAATCGAGCATCACAGACCTGCTGGGACATTGCTGTTATTACCGATTCCTCAATGGAAATGGGAGCATATTACGATGGACTTCGTGACTGGTCTTCCAAGGACGCAGAAAGGTCTTAACTCTATTTGGGTTATTGTAGATCGGTTGACCAAGTCAGCTCATTTTCTTCCAGTCAAGACGACGTATTCTACGAAGCAGTATGCCGAAGAGTACATAGCAGAGATTGTTAGACTTCATGGTGTTCCTGTGTCGATCGTGTCTGATCGTGACCCTAGATTTACTTCAGAGTTTTGGAAGAGTTTACACAGAGCTATGGGTTCACGGTTAGCATTCAGTACAGCATATCACCCCCAGAGTGACGGTCAATCAGAGAGAGTTATTCAGATTCTAGAGGATATGCTCAGAGCTTGTACTATCGACTATCCTGGTAGTTGGGATTCCAAATTGCCTCTTGTTGAGTTCACGTACAATAATAGCTACCAAGCAACGATTAGCATGGCTTCGTATGAAGCACTTTATGGCAGAAAGTGTAGATCGCCATTGTATTGGGATGAGATTGGTGAGAGGAAGATGTTGGGTCCAGAGTTGGTCCAACAGACAGCTGATATTGTTGCTGTTATTCGAGAGAGGATGAAGACAGCACAATCGAGACAGAAGAGTTATGCTAATGTGCGTCGTAGGCCGTTGCAGTTTGAGGTGGGCGACCATGTGTTCTTGAAGATAGCACCTCTTAAGGGTGTGATGCGGTTTGGCAAGAAGGGAAAGTTGAGCCCGAGATTTATTGGCCCATTTGAGATCTTGGATAAAGTTGGTGATCGAGCTTACAGGTTAGCACTACCGCTAGATCTTGACAGAGTTCATAATGTTTTTCATGTTTCAATGCTCAGGAAGTATATTGCGAATCCTTCCCATATTATTCATCACGAGCCATTGGATTTGACGCCGAATTTGACGTACCAAGATATTTCGGTCCAGATTCTGGATCGCAGAGTTAGAGTGTTGAGAAACAAAGAGATCAGCATTGTTAAAGTCCTTTGGAGAAATCATCTGATTGAAGAAGCTACGTGGGAACAAGAGGATGAGATGAAAGAGAAGTATCTTGAGTTGTTTGCGCAGTGACATCAATTTCGAGGACGAAATTCCTGTAAGGAGGGGAGATTGTAATAGCCACGCCTGGTGTATGGTACGGTTTAAGATTTCGTATGATTATTGACTATTTGGTTGAGTTTTAGTATAGTGTGATGTTAAGAGTTCTGTTTATGGGTCATAGTATTGTTGGTTATTATTGTTTTGTGGCATTGTTGATATTAGTTGATGTGTAGTTGTATTGTATCAGCGTTTCGATTCGATCTTTGTTGCATAGAGTTGGTTGTTGGATGCAGAGGGGACCGCACCCGCGGTCTCATGTTCAGAATTGTGATGTTTTTCCAGTAGATTCACCGCACCCGCGGTCCATAGTGCAGCGCACCCGCGGTGGATTGGCCGAGACCAGAGCGCACCCGCGGTCTTTTATGGAGCGCACCTGCGGTCGACATTTTCAGATTTTTTGTTGAGTTGCCGAGGGCACACCGCACCCGCGGTGCATGTTGGAGCGCACCCGCGGTGCATGAACAGTAGAAGCGGGTTTTGAGATTTAAGTGAGTTAAATGGATGAGTGGGCTTCATTTCTCTCATTTCCTTCCCCTCATTCTCGATTTTTCTCTCCTTGGAGGCTAGGGTTTCTTCATTTCCTTCAATTCCTTTCTTTAATCCAAGCTTCTTGTTGGTTATTTGTTGAGAGATCAAGGTTATTTTGGGATCAAGGAAGCTAAGGTAAGCTTTTGGTGTTATTTATTCTTGGTTTTGGTGTGAGAGATGATATGGGTTTGTGATGGTGTTGATTCTATGGCTTTTGTGGTATTGTTGTTGGATTATTGGGTTATTGATGGTGTTATATATGGTTTATTGTTGTAGGATTTCAACCAAGGGATTACCTTCAAGGGTTTTAATTGGTTGTAAGTGGAATTTCATTCTTGTGCTCACATGATAATATATGTTTTGTGTTACAATGTTTTAACATGTTATTCCTTTCCATTTGATTCATATTATGTATAGATATAACTTGTTGTATATTAGAGGCAATTGAATGTCTCAATTCTGTAAAAGGGAATACAAGAGATAGAGTATGCAAAGTGTTTGTTAAAATGCCCAAGAGAGAGTTCAAATGTTTTATGGATTGATAGATACATAGTCAGAGATTGCATGCAATTAGTTGATCAACGACCATAGGCTTATATCCCTCAGAGTTATCGCTTTATATCGATAGGATATAGGTACAGAGCCAGAGATACTATATAGATATCAATCCAACAGAGAAAAGAGAAATACCATCGTTATTATTATTATTGCTATGATATTCATGTTTCAGAATATTCATGTTTCAGAGTTGATGGTATTTAATGTTTTACAGAGTATGCTATGTATCCATTGTTATGTAAGAGTTCCACTTGCTGAGTTTTATACTCATTTCAGTTATTTCATGTGATGCAGATAAGAGCGATGGACCAGGACGTTGATTGGAGCCGGGGTCATATGCATATCATAGATGGAAGGAAGAAGATATTTTGATAGCTCTTTGGACATGATCATACAAATGATATTTTGTATTTTGGTTTTATCATTTCATTGATCATGTATTTACTTTGTTTGTAAAGATTTTTATGTCAAGAACTTTTACCCTTCCTTCTTCAAGAAAATTTTAAATTCCGCAGTTATTTTATTAAAATCGGTCGAGGGTGTCACAACCTTGATACCCATGCTTCAAAACCAACTTCGGTCTAGTCTTGACCTTTTTCTCTTCACTCAACCTTCGTGCGGATGTCAAGAACTCCTTCCACGAGTCAATTCCCTGCCTACCACTCGATTTGCACCTCCTATCATCACGATCCAAATGCAATGCTCTAGCCCCACATAATCTACTACCTCGTCTCTTCTCATTAGCACTACCCTCAAGCCTATCCAACCTTTCATGTAAAGGCTTAAGCTCCTTCTCCCATATTCTATCAATCCTTCATAACATTGTTTGAAATTGAAGATCGTTAACCATTATACCTGCAAGAAAAGGTTAGTATAAAACAATATAAGAATAAAGTTTCCTCACCACAAATTCTCACTAGTCACTCCAATGAAAATTCACTCGCACTCGTCTTTTTCCCTCACCACAAAACCTCACAAATCACTCAATGAAAATTCACTCCACTCAAATATGTTCACTCAAGTGAGAATTCTCAAGGGGGCGCTTAAGTCTCGTGGCTTCCACGTATCAAACTTATGAGATCAATCCTGTGACACTTGAAATTCGACTCACTTAGAGACCACACAAGAACAAGCAACTCTGGAAATTGACTAGAATGCGACGAAATGATAAGGACAAACTTAACGCTGAAATATTAGCGCTAAAATTCCAACAAACACCCGATTCAAATTTTTTTTTTATTTTTTTTTTCTGAAATTTTTTTTTTCGAGTAAACAGTAACGCCGACGGATGAACAGTAATTCCGGCTTGAACAGTTTCTTGAATAATTTCGGCGGATGAACAGTAACTCCGCTAGATGAACAGTAATTTCGGCGACAATGAACAGTATCTCGGCAGATGAATAGTGCCGTGAACAGTTAATCTCTCGATGAAAAGTAATTTCGGATATGAACAGTACTTCCGATGAACAGTAATTTCCGATTTGAACAGTACTTCCTATGAACAGTAACTCCGGCGAATGAACAATAATTCGCGATTTTTTTTTTTGGTAGATTCAACAAATCCGTAGAAATCGCTACACGAAAATCGGTATTGAAAATCCTACGAAGAATTGAACGGATACGCTTACTTGAATCAAAAACCAAAAGCTCTGATACCACCTGATGCGATCCCGCCCACGAGATCTTTAATTTGTCCTGATCTTTGAAACAAGTAATTGATAGGTGTGATAATCGCCTCTAGATCACGCGGTCTAGCAACAATTCATCAACGATAGAAACAATCTCGTTCAAGATAACCTCCAAAGAACCCGCCCTTGGCAACCCTTGTGATATTCGATTGACAAACGCCACAAAAGATAAATCTTTTGATAAGTTTGATTTGATACGACGCAAAAGTTATAACGAAACTTAAGCTTGTTTTTGAGAGAATTCTCAAAGAAAAGTTTTATATAAAACTCAATTAATGACTCAAAAGTGTTTTCTTTATAAAACTCAATTAATGACTCAAAAGTGTTTTCCACAATGATAAAATTCGTCTATATATTGATACCAAATCCAAAGATAACAAAAATATAACTAGGTAACAAAATCTGCACCAAATCTTCGCAAATATTCGCAGCTAATCATAGGACACGGACCCCGTGTAGACCTCCGGGTACGGTCCGTGTACACTCGGCCAAAAATATTCTCCAGCAAACAAAGGACACGGACCCCGTGTACAGGTCCATTCTCGGGTCCGTGTAGACTTTGGAATTCTTCATCCTCGGCTGTAAAGGACACGGACCCCGTGTGCAGGTCCGTGTAGTCTCGGCCGTCTCCAACAATGCTTGAATGATATTCCTTTGGCCTCCCGACGTACTCCCATGCATCACGAACCTTTCGGCACTTTGCCCTTTGCCCGTGAGCCCTCCTTGATTGATCATAAGTCCCTGCAACGCTACCATGATCGCATCATTGAATCCCTCCCCTTCTTAGTCCTTGGCAAACCTAAAACAAAATCCATAGAAATATCAATCCAAGTTTCACTAGGAACAGGAATTGGTGTATACATTCCATGGGGTTGTGTTCTAGACTTAGCTTGTCTACAAGTAATGCACTTTTCACAAACACGCTCAACATCACGTTTCATATGTGGCCAATAAAAATGCTCATGCAAACAACTCAAAGTTTTAGCCACACCAAAGTGCCCCATCAAACCACCACCATGTGCCTCCCTCACAAGTAACTCACGAATTGATGACTTAGGAATGCACAATCTATCTTCTCTAAATAAAAACCCATTATGCAAATAAAATTTGTCATGTGGACCATGCATACATGTTTCAAATATCTCCTTAAAATCCTCATCCAACAAATACAACTCTTTCATATCTTCAAATCCCAAGATTTTCGACTCCAAGGTAGAGATTAATACGTACCTCCGTGATAGTGCGTCAGCCACTACATTATCCTTACCTTGTTTGTATTTGATTATGTAGGAAAATGTACCTATGAATGCCACCCACTTAGCATGCCGCTTGTTCAGTTTCTGTTGTCCCTTAAGGTACTTTAGAGACTCATGATCGGTATAGATCACAAACTCCTTAGGCCTCAAGTAGTGTTGCCACATCTCCAAGGTCCTCACAAGCGCGTACAACTCCTTGTCATACGTTCGATAGTTTAGTGTTGTTCTATTGAGTTTCTCACTAAAGTACGCCACTGGTCGTCCTCCTTGCATCAAAACCCCACCAATACCTACACCTGAAGCATCACATTCAATTTCAAAAGTATTAGAAAAATCAGGAAAAACAAGTAAAGGCGCATTAATTAATTTTTGTTTATTAATATTAAAAGACTTCTCTTGCTCCTCGCCCCAGTGGAATGGAACGTTCTTCTTAATCACTGCCGTCATCGGTGCCGCCAGTGTGCTAAAATCTTTTACAAACCTCCTATAGAAGCTTGCAAGACCATGAAAGCTTCGAACTTTATTAACATTAGCAGGCGTTGGCCAATCTCGAATAGCACTTACCTTGTCCACATCCACTTGTATCCCCTGTGAACTTACCACAAAACCAAGAAAAACAAGTTTGCTTGTACAAAAATCACATTTCTTAAGATTAGCATATAAATGTTCAGCCCTAAGTGTTGTCAGTACAAGTCTCAAATGCTCAACATGCTCTTCTAAATCTTTACTATACAAAAGAATATCATCAAAATAAACCACAACAAATTTCCATATGTAAGCACGCAAGACATGATTCATCAACCTCATAAAGGTACTAGGAGCGTTTGTTAAACCAAAAGGCATTACCATCCATTCATATAACCCATATTTGGTTTTAAATGCTGTTTTCCACTCATCACCTTCCTTCATCCTAATCTGATGATAACCACTTTTCAAGTCAATTTTACTAAAAATACATGCACCATGCAACTCATCTAACATATCATCTAATCTAGGTATAGGATGCCTATACTTGATGGTTATGTTATTAATTGCCCTACAATCCACACACATACGCCATGAGCCATCTTTCTTAGGAACAAGTAAAACAGGTACAGCACAGGGTGACATGGACTCACGCACAAAACCCCTATCTAACAACTCACTTACCTGCCGCTGAAGTTCCTTAGTCTCCTCCGGATTGTTTCTATAAGCTGGACAATTTGGCAATGCACTTCCGGGTACCAAATCAATTTGGTGCTCAATCCCCCTCAATGGTGGTAATCCTTGAGGTCGCTCCTCCGGAAATACATCTTCAAATTCCTGCAAAAGTGAAAGAACAATGCTTAGAAGGGATCCGGCTATATCACTTGTGTTAAAGAGAATCTCTTTGTAAAGAATCAACACAACTGGATCATGTGTGTGCAACAATCGTTTCAACTCACTCTTTTGGGCCATATATGTTTTCTTTTTGACCTCTTTCCTCTCATTTTCTTTTCCCTCATTTTTCTTTTGTATGGCTATCTCACTTTTTCTTTTAGCCATGTCATTTTTGTTTTCAAAGGCCATCTCACTTTTTAATTCACTATTTTTTTCGGCCTCATCTCTCTTTTTTTTTTCAATTGGTCCTCCAACACTTGCTTTGGGGACAAAAGAAGTAAAACAATGGGTTCTTTCTTGAGTACAAAAGAATATTTATTTCTAAACCCATCATGTGTCACTTGCCTATCATATTGCCATGGTCTTTCTAACAAAATATGACAAGCATGCATTGGTACCAAATCACAAAATACCTCATCAATATACTTCCCAATCGAAAACGCAACCATCTCAAGACTAGCAACATTGGTACAACTCCCTGCATCTACAATAATGTTGCAAACTTTGCCACTGACAAAACATCTAGTATGGAACATGTTTTCCCGCTGATTCGTCTCCTCTTCTTTGACTTGGGCACTCATGATACGCCTAGTCACTAATGCCTCACCCACAACTGCTTCATATCCCTCATCAGGATCCTCTAATGCAGGCATCTCATCTTCATCCTCTCCATCATCTCCCTCACTATGAGATTCATACTCCCCATAATTATTCAACACCATCACCCTTTTATTGGGACATTGGCTAGCAATATGTCCAACTCCTTGACACCTAAAACATATAATATCTCTAGAACGATTAATAAGAGTTTCAGGTTTACCTTGCACTCCCTGCTTAGGCGCCTCCTGTTTAATGTCAACTTTGGGCTTGACCACTACTCTAATAGCCAAGCTTGGTGTACGGTATGGTTTATGTTTTCATAAGTTTATTGACTACGTGGTCATGTTTAAGTATAGTTTGGATGTTAAGAGTTTCGATTTAGGATTTATAGTATGGTTGGTTATAGATGATGTGTAGTGCTATTGTAGCGGCGTTACGATTAAATTCATGATAATTCGTATGTTGAGCCAATTTGCATGAGGCCAATTGGAGTGATTAGATAAGACGTAGAGTTGTAACATTCTTAGTTTGAGTTTTGTTCAAATCATTGTGGAAGGTAAGCCAAAAGTGCCCCGAAGTGTGTCGTACGTTTCGTCGTTCCTCCAGTGACACATGTTGGGAGATTTAGCATAACTTTTGACTCAGATCTTAAAATGATCTGAAATTTGGAGAGATTCAAGGAAAGACATAGGGCTACAACTTTGTAGTTTACAACGTTTTCTAATTCGGAAGGGACGAGGCGTTTCTGAAGCGATATTTAACATGGCAGTGCGCAGAGTGGCGCCCGAGCGCCACTACTTCTGGAAATTTGGGTTTCCGGCAGAATCATTGGCGCTCAAGCGGTAATTTTCGACCGCCCGAGCGCCGAGCACAGTACCAAAAACGTGTTTTCGGATTTTAAGTGTTTTAATGCAAGAGTTGGTCTCATTTTTCCTCATTTCTACTCCTCCTTTTCATTTCTTCTTCTCTTGGGAGACTAGGGTTCCAATTTCTCTCCTTTCTTTTCGTTAATCCAAGCTTCTTGTAAGTTATTTGTGTTGAGAACAAGATTATTTTGGGATCAAGGAAGCTAAGGTAAGCTTTTGGTTTGGAGATGTTATGGGTTTGTGATGGTGTTGATTCTTTGGCTTTTATGGTATTGTTGTTGGATTATTGGGTTATTGATGGTGCAAATTATGGTTTATTGTTGTAGGATTGCTACCAAGAGTATAGAATCAAGGTTTCAAGTGCTTGTAAGTGGAATCTCATTCTTGTGCTCACTTGATAGTATATGTATTGTGTTTCAATGGTTTTAACATGTTATTCCCTTTCATTTGATCCATATTATGTATTGAATTACTTGATTGTATATTTGAGACAATTGAATGTCTCAATTGTGAAAAAAGGAATACAAGAGAAAAGAGTTTACAAAGTGTTTGATTAAATGCCCCAAAAAGAGTATAAAATGATTTATGGATTGATAGATACATAGTCATAGATTGCATGCAATTAGTTGATCAACGACCATAGGCTTATATCCCTCAGAGTTATCGATTTATATCGATGGCATATAGGTACAGAGACAGAGATACTATATAGATATCAATCCAACAGAGAAAAGAGAAATACCATCTTATAACAATTATTTCTATGTTACTCATGATTCAGAGTTGATGGTATTTAATGTTTTTAAAGCCATGTTTTACAGAGTATGTTATGTACATTGCTATGTAAGAGTTCCACTTGCTGAGTTTTATACTCATTTCAGTTATTCATGTGATGCAGATAAGAGCGACGAACCAGGACGTTGATTGAAGCTGGGGTCATATGCATATAGAAATGGAAGGAAGTGGAAGATTATTTGTTATATACGATCAAACTGATATTTTGTATTTTGACGCAACACTTTTTGGATCTTGTATATTCTTTTGATGGTATATATATTGGAAATGTATTTTGAATCATTCCTCCCTTTAAAGAAAAATTTTAAATTCCGCTGTTATTTTATAAAATGGGTCAGAGGTCGCTGTTATTTTATAAAATGGGTCAGAGGTGTCACATTTAGTGGTATCAGAGCACTGTTCTTAAGACCAATGCATATGACTTCGTCTACTTTCAACGGTCCAGGTATGTCTTCTTCTACATCTATTCATTGTTATCTATTGATATGTATTGTGTGAGCACATTGTAGGAATAGATGCCTCCTAAGAGAAAGGCTGCAGAGGGTGAGGATAGTTCTTCTTCTAGAGTTGTCGATGAGTTCGGCAAGTTGTTGAAAGAGCAAGCTAAGGTCCATAGTGAGCAGATCCAACATTTGCTACGTATGCAAGGTACAGGCCAAGGTAGAGGACATGGTAGAGGCCAAGTGGCTCAGGCAGTGGGAACCGATGGGATCTTTACTGCTTTCAAGAGGATGGATCCGCCTGAATTCGCAGGAAGCACTGATCCGTTAGTGGCCGTAGAGTGGATCAAGGCACTTGAGGCGACAGTTCCATGTGATCCCGAGAAGCCATTGTGTCCTAAACCACCGACAGTTCCATCTGATCCCGAGAAGCCATTGTGTCCCAAGTGCAGTAGACATCATCGGGGAGAGTGCAGATTTGGTACTCACACTTGTTATCGATGTGGCACTGCAGGCCACATTGCCAAAGATTGTCCTAGAGGAACAAGTAAAGAGAAGGTTCAGGGTCGCATCTTTACCATGACGAAGGAAGGTATAAACCATAATTCTTCTGTGATCTCTAGCACAATTTAATTTCAGGCAAAGTAGCTACGACATTGATTGATACAGGTGCTACGCATTCTTTTATGTCTGAACAATTTTTGAGATCTTTGGGTATAGTTCCTTCTGTTATTCCCCTCCAGTTTAATGTTGTATTGCCTTCGGGGGATGTGTTGTGCCCGACATCTATTGTGTATGCGTGCTCTGTTCAAATTGATGAGCGAGTGGTTTATGCCGACTTGATTGTTATCCCGATGGTTGCGTTTGATATTATATTTGGCATGGATTTGCTATCAACCTCTCGTGCAGTGATTGATTGCGTTGCTAAGACAGTGAAATTTGCAGATGATGGCAATAAGGAAGGTATGCTCGCCAGTGCAGGTACTTCACTGGTCCTTCCTTTTATTTCGTTTCTTGAGGCTAAGAAGTTGATGTTTAGAGGTTGTGATGGGTTTTTGGCTTCGATTGTGGATGTGGATAGAATTGTGAAGTTGAATATTGATGATACTGATGTTGTGAGAGAGTTCTCTGATATTCTTGAGGATGATGTGCCGGGTTTACCGCCGGACAGAGATGTGGATTTTGTGATTGACCTAGTTCCAGGTACGGTTCCTATTTCCAAGGCTCCGTACAGAATGGCCCCTACAGAGATGAAGGAGTTGAAGACGCAGTTGCAGGATCTTTTGGATAAAGGTTTCATTCGACCGAGTTCTTCGCCTTGGGGAGCTCCGGTTCTTTTCGTCAAGAAGAAAGATGGGTCCTTGCGTCTTTGCATTGATTATAGAGAGATCAACAAGGTGACTATCAAGAATAAATATCCATTACCACGGATAGATGACTTGTTTGATCAGCTGCAAGGAGCTACCGTGTTTTCGAAGATTGATTTGCGATCTGGCTATTATCAGTTGAAGGTTAGGGAGTCTGATATCCCTAAGACGGCGTTCCGGACCAGGTACGGTCATTATGAGTTCCTTGTGATGTCTTTTGGTCTGACTAATGCTCCTTCAGTCTTCATGGATCTTATGAACCGAGTGTTCAAGCCTTATTTGGATAGCTTTGTCATTGTTTTCATCGATGATATATTGATCTATTCCAAGACCAGAGAGCTTCATGCAGAGCATCTCAGAGTTGTTCTTCAGTTGTTGAGAGAGAAGAGATTGTATGCTAAGCTGAAGAAATGTGAATTCTAGTTGGAGCAGATTTCTTTCTTAGGCCATGTCGTTTCGAAGGATGGTATAGCAGTTGATCTAATGAAAATAGAGGCGATTCAGAAGTGGCCTATTCCTACCACTGTATCAGAGGTACGCAGTTTTCTTGGATTGGCGGGTTATTATCGTCGTTTTATTTCAGATTTTTCAAAGATTTCCCTGCCATTAACCAATCTGACGAGGAAGACTGTGAAGTTTGAGTAGTCCAATGAATGCCAGAGTGGATTCCAAGAACTGAAAGATAAGTTGACGACAGCTCCTGTTCTTGCATTGCCCAGTGGTTCAGAGGATTTTGTTGTTTACACTGACGCGTCGAAGAAGGGTCTTGGTGCAGTGCTGATGCAACGTGGAAAGGTTATAGCCTATGCTTCTCGTCAGTTGAAGGTCTACGAGAAGAATTATCCTACGCATGATTTGGAGCTGGCAGCTGTGGTTTTCGCCCTGAAGATTTGGAGACATTATTTATATGGCAAAAAGTGTGAAATCTTCACGGACCACAAGAGTTTAAAGTATTTGTTTTCTCAGAAAGAACTCAATATGCGACAGAGACGGTGGTTAGAGCTTGTCAAAGACTATGATGTGACGATCAGTTACCACCCAGGAAAAGCGAATGTTGTAGCGGATGCTTTGAGCCGTATGTCGAGTTCCTCTTTGAATTCTATGATTCAGAAGCCATTGTTGTTAGACTTGCAGCGAGAGGAGATAGCTTTGGTGGTTCCGGGAACCATTGCTCGTTTGTCAGCGTTGGTCATTCGGGCTACATTGACGGACAGGATCCGTAGAGAGCAGGTCAATGATTTACAGTTAACAGATTTGAGAGCCAGAGCAGAGGAGAGATGTAATTCAGAGTTTGGATTGAATGGAGATGGTTTGGTGACTTTTAGAAGCCGTATTTGTATTCCTGTTGGTGATGATATTCGGCGAGAGGTCTTGACAGAGGCACATACCGCGCCATATTCGATACATCCAGGTGGTACCAAGATGTATCAGGATCTTCGTAGACTCTATTGGTGGCCAGGTATGAAGAAAGATATTGCCATGTTTATTTCTCAGTGCCTAACTTGTCAGCAAATGAAGATCGAGCACCAGAGACCTGCTGGGACATTGCTATCTTTGCCGATTCCTCAATGGAAATGGGAGCATATTACGATGGACTTCGTGACTGGTCTTCCCAGAACGCAGAAAGGTTTTAACTCTATTTGGGTTATTGTTGATCGGTTGACCAAGTCAGCGCATTTTCTTCAAGTCAAGACGACGTATTCTATGAACCAATATGCCGAAGAGTACATAGCTAAGATTGTTAGACTTCATGGTGTTCCTGTGTCGATCGTGTCTGATCGTGACCCTAGATTTACTTCAGAGTTTTGGAAGAGTTTGCACGGAGCTATGGGTTCACGGTTAGCATTTAGTACATCATATCACCCCCAGAGTGACGGTCAATCAGAGAGAGTTATTCAGATTCTAGAGGATATGCTCAGATCTTGTACTAATGATTATCCTGGTAGCTGGGATTCCAAATTGCCTCTTGTTGAGTTCACGTACAATAATAGTTACCAAGCGACGATTGGCATAGCACCGTATGAACCAGTTTATGGCAGGAAGTGTAGATCTCCCTTGTATTGGGATGAGATTGGTGAGAGGAAGATGTTGGGTCCAGAGTTGGTCCAACAGACAGCTGATGTTGTTGCTGTTATTCGAGAGAGGATGAAGACAGCGCAGTCGAGACAGAAGAGTTATGCTGATGTACGTCGTAGACCGTTGCAGTTTGAGGTTGGCGACCATGTGTTCTTGAAGATAGCACCTCTCAAGGATGCGATGCGGTTTGGCAAGAAGGGAAAGTTGAGTTCGAGATTTATTGGCCCATTTGAGATCTTGGACAGAGTTGGTGCTCGAGCTTACAGGTTAGCCCTACCGCCAGATCTTGATAGAGTTCATAATGTTTTTCATGTTTCGATGCTCAGGAAGTATTTTGCGAATCCTTCCCATGTTCTTCGTCACGAGCCATTGGATTTGGCACCGAATTTGACGTACCAAGAGATTCCGGTCCAGATTCTGGATCGCAAAGTTAAAGTGTTGAGAAACAAAGAGATCGGCATTGTTAAAGTTCTTTGGAGGAATCATTTGATTGAAGAAGCCACGTGGAAAACAGAGGATGAGACGAAATTCCTCTAAGGAGGGGAGATTGTAATAGCCAAGCCTGGTGTACGGTATGGTTTAAGTTTTCATAAGTTTATTGACTACGTGGTCAAGTTTAAGTATAGTTTGGATGTTAAGAGTTTCGATTTAGGATTTATAGTATGGTTGGTTATAGATGATGTGTAGTGCTATTGTAGCGGCGTTACGATTAAATTCATGATAATTCGTATGTTGAGCCAATTTGCATGAGGCCAATTGGAGTGATTAGATAAGACATAGAGGTGTAACATTCTTAGTTTGAGTTTTGTTCAAATCATTGTGGAAGGTAAGCCAAAAGTGCCCCGAAGTGTGTCGTACGTTTCGTCGTTCCTCCAGTGACACATGTTGGGAGGTTTAGCATAACTTTTGACTCAGATCTTTAAATGATCTGAAATTTGAAAAGATTCAAGGAAAGACATAGGGCTACAACTTTGTAGTTTACAACCTTTTCTAATTCGGAAGGGAAGAGGCGTTTCTGAAGCGATCTTTAACGTGGCAGTGCGCAGAGTGGCGCCCGAGCGGTAATATATGACCGCCCGAGCGCCACTACTTCTGGAAATTTGGGTTTCGGGCAGAATCATTGGCGCCCGAGCGGTAATTTTTGACCGCCCGAGCGCCGGGCACAGTACCAAAAACGTGTTTTTGGATTTTAAGTGTTTTAATGCAAGAGTTGGTCTCATTTTTCCTCATTTCTACTCCTCTTTTTCGTTTCTTCTACTCTTGGGAGACTAGGGTTCCAATTTCTCTCCTTTCTTTTCGTTAATCCAAGCTTCTTGTTAGTTATTTGTGTTGAGAGCAAGATTATTTTGGGATCAAGGAAGCTAAGGTAAGCTTTTGGTTTGGTTATTTCTTAGTTTTTGGTGTTGGAGATGTTATGGGTTTGTGATGGTGTTGATTCTTTGGCTTTTATGGTATTGTTGTTGGATTATTGGGTTATTGATGGTGCAAATTATGGTTTATTGTTGTAGGATTGCTACCAAGAGTATAGAATCAAGGTTTCAAGTGCTTGTAAGTGGAATCTCATTCTTGTGCTCACTTGATAGTATATGTATTGTGTTTCAATGGTTTTAACATGTTATTCCCTTTCATTTGATCCATATTATGTATTATATTACTTGATTGTATATTTGAGACAATTGAATGTCTCAATTGTGAAAAAGGGAATACAAGAGAAAAGAGTTTACAAAGTTTGATTAAATGCCCCAAATAGAATTTAAAATGATTTATGGATTGATAGATACATAGTCATAGATTGCATGCAATTAGTTGATCAACGACCATAGGCTTATATCCCTCAGAGTTATCGATTTATATCGATGGGATATAGGTACAGAGACAGAGATACTATATAGATATCAATCCAACAGAGAAAAGAGAAATACCATCTTATAACAATTATTTCTATGTTATTCATGATTCAGAGTTGATGGTATTTAATGTTTTTAAAGCCATGTTTTACAGAGTATGCTATGTACATTGCTATGTAAGAGTTCCACTTGCTGAGTTTTATATTCATTTCAGTTATTCATGTGATGCAGATAAGAGCGACGAACCAGGACGTTGATTGAAGCCGGGGTCATATGCATATAGAGATGGAAGGAAGTGGAAGATTATTTTGTTATACATGATCAAAATGATATTTTGTATTTTGACGCAACACTTTTTGGATCATGTATATTCTTTTGATGGTATATATATTAGAAATATATTTTGAATCATTCCTCCCTTTAAAGAAAAATTTTAAATTCCGCTGTTATTTTATAAAATGGGTCAAAGGTCGCTGTTATTTTATAAAATGGGTCAGAGGTGTCACAACTACCTTGCTTTCTTCACGTTTAACAATGTTGGAACGCCAAGATGTTGATGTATTACCAGATTGTGTAGTACGACCAACTCCTCTCCTCTTCAGTTGTTGCTCCACTTTTATCGCCATCTGCACCATTTCATCTAGATCCAAGTAATGTCTAAGTTCCACTTGGTCTTGAATTTCCCTGTTCAAACCACACAAAAAACAAGCCATAGTAGCCTCACTATCCTCATTTATGTTTGCTCTAATCATGACTACTTCCAATTCTTTATAGTAGTCCTCAACACTCTTCACACCCTGTCTCAAAGTTTGTAACTTCTTAAACATTTCTCTATAGTAGTGATTTGGTACAAACCTCTTCCTCATTACGCTTTTTATCTCAGCCCAAGTTTCTATAGGCCTCTCATTGCATCTTCTCTTAGTGGTCACTAATTGATCCCACCAAATAAGTGCATAATCAACAAATTCAACCACGGCCAACCTAACCTTCTTTTGTTCGGAATAATGGTGACAATCAAACACGAATTCAACTCGCTTTTCCCATTCTAAATAAGCCTCTGGATCCGACTTACCATGGAACAACGGAATTTTCATCTTAATGCTACCTATGTTATTATCTTCCTTATTCCCATCATCGTACCTACCACGTAAGGCTTCTCTTCTTCCCCTACCAAATCCTCTACCTCTTCTGCTCCTACCCCAGTTCTCGTTTTGACTCTCCTCTTCTACTCCCAATTCATAATCATCCTCTTCTTCTTCGACTGTACCCAAACCTTTAGGCTTAGATTTATTTTCACTAGTGCTAACTTCAAGCCTATCAAATCTCTCATATAAAGGATCCAACTCGGCCCTCATCATTCTACTAAAATGCCCTAATAACGCCTCCATTTGGACCTTAGACAACCCCTGGTTCGAACTCTCTCCTACTTCCCTCTCCATTTTAATTTCAGATTTTGTACCTGCAATAAAATGTTAGTAGAAATAAAAGATTTTCCTCACCCAAATTCTCACGATCACTCCAAAGAAATAACACTCGCACTCAAATGTTTTTCACTCGAATTTGATAGTTCTCTCAAAGGTGTGCTCAATCTTTATATTTTCTTTTTATCAAACTAACAAGATTCAACTTGTGAACAGTTGCAACTGTCTCACTTGGATTGCACAAAAAACAAGAACGATAGAATAACACATAACAAATTTTTTTTTTTTCGAAAATTCTGGATTATCAAATAACAAAGGATGATAGAAATAACGCAGATCATAAAATAGAACAAAATAACACAAAAATGAAACAGAACGAATTTTTGTTTTTGTTTTTTGATAGATATGACAATAGAAACAAAAGTATAATACAGATCTGACGAATTTTTAAACAGATCTGAAAATGATAACTTACTTGAGTCAAACAGAACCAGAAGCTCTGATACCAAATGATGCGAATCCTCGTACGATGAAAGGCAAGCACGAATATAGAAATCGCACCCTCAATTCAATAACAAACAAGGAACGATTATGTTG
This sequence comes from Primulina tabacum, assembly GCF_025594145.1. Lineage (NCBI taxonomy): Eukaryota > Viridiplantae > Streptophyta > Magnoliopsida > Lamiales > Gesneriaceae > Primulina > Primulina tabacum. The sequence continues at coordinate 14,279,288 of NC_134556.1, read as the reverse complement.
TCCCGATCTTTTGAAACAAGTAGCGATTTTTTGATATTCACCTCTAAGCGATTATAACTTAGCAACAAATATCAACGATAAAACAATTGAATTTCAAACGAACCTTAAAAGAACTTGTTTTGACAATCCGTGCGAAGAAGAATCGACAAACGCCACAAAGATGCAATCTTTGATAAGTTTGATTTTGATAAACACAAAGCACAAGCCTTGCAAATTGAGAGAAATCTCCAATAATTTGATATCAATCTTCAATGATTTCGTTCATCCCCCTTACAATACATTATATAAACAATAAAAATAAGAAAAGTTGTGTGAAAAGGCTTAAATAAGATAACTAGCAACTTTGACACGGATGATGCGAGCACAGATGGTCAGGCGCCAAGGAAAGCATGGGACCCTTTGGAGTTGTCGGAGTGACCAATCACGAGGGGAGGATTGAAGAAGTTCAAGGAAGCATTGCACGGACTTATGAGCAATGAAGAAGGACTTACAAGCAAGGAGCAGAGTGCTGAAGGGTTTGGGGTGCATGGGATTGAGTTCGGAAGGCATAGGAACACCATTCAAGTTATGAACGAAGAAAAGTGGCAGAATGCTTCGCGCCCGAGCGGTAAAAAACTACCGCCCGAGCGCCAGATGGACTGTCCAAGACGTGATTTCCAGAACACCCGGCGCCCAAGCGGCAACATTCTACCGCCCGAGCGCGAATAGGGAAGAGCCCTTGGCGCTCGAGCGGTAATATTCAACCGCCCGAGCGCGAAACAGTTCCGGAAAAATCATAGTTTCCTAGTTAGAGTTTTGATTATTTTGGTAACTAGATTTGCAATCTTTTTCTAATATGTAGACATATTTGCACGAAATTTTGAACACTTTCAGATTCATTATTGATATTTTATCAAAGTTTAGAGTTTTCTCTCAAACTTTTCAAAGCTTCGCTTTGTTATTCAAAAATCAAAATTATCAAAGTTTTTTACATTGTGGCGTTTTCGATCGTGCTTGTGCGGATTGTCGTCGACTTGTTCTTCGAAGGTTCGTTAGAATTTCGGTTGTTTATTTCGTGATTATTGTTGCTAGACTTTTCATAGTTTAGAGGTGAAAATCACAACACACACACTTGATTCAAAAGATCGGGACAACAACGATTCTTTGTTTGTTATTGAATTGAGGGCGCGATTCGATTTTAATCGTGTTTGCAATTCGTCGTACAAAGATTCACATCATTTGGTATCAGAGCTTAGGTTCATTGAATTCAAGTAAGTATCTCGTTATTCAATTTTCAGATCTGTTATTTTTTCGTAGTTTCCAGATCTGTTTTCGTTTATCGTTCTTCGTCTCTTCGTGAATCTGTGATTCTCGAAGAAAAGTTGATTTTTTTTTATTTTTCTTTTGTGATTTTCGAGCAAGTACTCAACCAAAAAAAAAAAGGATTACAAAAATTCCGAAAATTCACCATTAATTCCTTTTGATATCTTGTTCTACTTCCTTTAGAGAGTCATAATCAATTGCCTCTCATAGTCAAAAAAAAAAATTTATTATTATTTATCTTCAAATTGCTTGTCTACGCAGTCTAAGTGAGTCGATCACAATTGTTCACAAGTTGAAACTTGATTGTTTGATACACAACTACAAAGCTTGAGCACCTTGAGAGAACTCTCGAATTCGAGTGACATTACTTGAGTGCGAGTGAATTTCTTGGAGTGAATGGTGAGTATTTGTTGTGAGCAAAAAAAAAAAGAGAAAAAAAAATTGAGAGAAAAGACGAGTGAATTTCTTTGGAGTGATCGTGAGCATTTGGGTGAGGATTATTTTGTTTCTACTAACGTTTTCTTGCAGGTACAAATTTGAAATTAAATGGAGAGCGAGGTAGGAGATAGTTCGAACCCGGGGTTGTGTAAGGTTCAAATGGAGGCGTTGTTTGGGCATTTTAGTAGGATGATGACGACCCAAATGAAGTCGTTACATGAAAGGTTTGATAAGCTTGAAGTTGGTACTAGTAGGGGTAAGGCTAAGTCTAAAGATTTGGGTAGAGGAGAAGAAGAGGAGGAATATTGTAACGTCCCGAAAATTTGAAGGTCCACGTAAACCACGTGCATGCAAGTTATTAAATTTCTTTGGTATTTTATTTAATTATTTTAAAGCATTAAATGCTTGTTTATCTCATTAATTTACGTTTAATTATTTTTATGCATTTTATGCATAATTCATGCAAGATAGGATTTAATTAATGAAATTTTAAAGTTAATGCATTAGGGTTTCTAGGTGCATTTCACGTTCGAACGAGGATCGGAGATCGGAGAATTTTTCAGAAAAATTATTTTATTACACGATTTATTTTTATAAATAAAGCTAAAGCATTTTTAAGTGTATTTTTCAAAATGGGAATTTTTGGGTATTTTTACCCGCATAATCTTTAATTTTTACGGTACGCAAATTTTATCGAATCGGGGGGACTTTTTAGTAGTTCGGCTAATATTTTCAATATCTTTTCATCACGAAATATTTTCGGGAGTGCGTTTAGAACTAATGGGCCCATTTTTAAGCCTATTGGGCTTAATTATCATTTTAAACCTTTAATTGATAATTTAAAGCCCATTACCTACTATTTATCTATTTAATCACTACCTAATTACTCATTAACCTAAACCTAAATCCCTTAGCAGCCGACACCCCACTTTCAGAGTTCATCACCCTCGGGTTTTTCACCCAGCAGCTGAAAGCACCGGTGGTTGGCTTGGGTTTGCAAAGAAAACTCCTTCGGGTCTCCATTTGCATCATTCTTGTCTTCAATCATCAGGCACGCTTTGCACCATTTTTTCTGCATCATACCCGTGTTATATACTGATGATGGTGTTCATGCATAACATGTTTCGATCTAAGCATTTCCATGAAAGATCTTTTCGGTTTTTATGTGGGTCTCGTTCCTATGAGTGTGGCTCACGTTTTTTCTGGTTTTTGGTGCAAGGAGCTGCTGTATTATGATGTTAAGGGTCTGTTCAGATCTTGGTTGGTAAGTTTTAAGTGCTGGTGTGCGCAGCTTGTTGGGTTTTGATGAAATAGACGAGGGCCGATCGGGTGTGAGTTGTGAGATGGCGCGATCCATTCTTCCTGCTACACCAGCTGTGCGAGGGCCTTCTCCAGCCCTGGACCAGACCCTGGTGGGTCTGAGTTTAGGTCTGGAACAGCTCAAACCATGCTGGAGTGACGGGACGATCGATCAAGCCAAGGCGAGACGGGTTGGTCACGGTAGGAGCCTTTTGTTGTTTCTCGATTTTTAGAAGACAGCCGCTTGCATGGGGCTGGAACCATGGGTTTAGTGTGTCAAGTAGAGTCCCAAGGTGGTCAAGGGGAGGTCGTTCATGGCTGGTACGTCGGGTGTGGGCAGTGGCGTGAGTTTGGAAAAGAATGAGTGTATGAGGTGGTGCAATAGGATAGGACCGAGAGTTTTGGCTAGTTCTGGAAATTTCAGCCGTGGGTTTAAGGGCCTAATGACAGTGTTTTAGGGCCTATTAAGTGTTATTAGGATATGGTAAAAGTTGTAGAAGATTTGGGTAAATTTTGGATCGATTCGGATTAAAATCGGAACCCCGAATCGAGTTTTTAAACGAATTACATAAGCGGTGAATTGGGCTCGAGTTACGTCTAGGAACGCTTGTAAATATGTTTTGGGACATTGTTTTAAGGAGTTTGGTAAGCTTCGGGTCAATTTTAGAAGTCCAGGATTGAAACGATAATTTTTGGGCTTCTAGGGCAAAATAGTCATTTTGCACTCGGAGTGAGATTTTGGTCGTGGCAGCGCCCTGAGCACAAATTTATGACATTTTAAATGTTCATGCATCATGTTTACGATTTTTATGCAATTATGATAAATACGGTGCATGCTTGGTTTAAAAGAAAAGTTACGTTTATGCATGTTTTTATTAAGTGATGAATATGATGACACGTTTTGAAGGAAGTGATTTAGTTGTGACTAACACGATGACACGATGATATGATTGGAGATATCGTGAGGGAAAAGGCCCCAGAGGGAGCCCGTTTACCGGAGAATGCCCCAGAGGAAGCCCGACGATCGTATTTCCATTGACATGATATGATGACATGATAGGCTCGGGCTCAGTTTGTAGAACCCGTAAGTCAGTAGACGTATAAGCCATGCATAATTCTAGATTTTTTAAATTTAATTGACTTCATTGCATGATTATTTTAAATGCATTTATTTGAAGTTAATTATTCATTATTTCAGTTCAGTAGTTTGATTTTTAGCATTTCAGTATTTTCAGTGAGGCCGGACCGGAGTTGGAGTTTTGAGATAGAATTTAAGATTCGAGAAATATTTCCAGAAGTTAATTTAGCTAGCAAGTAAGTTCATTTAAGTTAGAAAGGGAGGTTTGAGGATTTAATTTAATTATTTGAGGTGATTAAGAAATGAATTCATTTAAGTTATTAAATTAAGGGGTTAGCTCACTAAATTATTTAAAGGATTAGTAAGGCTTTCAAGGATTATTAGTTGACTAGATAATCAACATTTCCCTTTATTTTATCATGCATTTTTCGGCCACCCTTAGTGCTAGAAGATTCATTTTCCAACTCATCAACTTTGACCAATTCTTTGCATGTAATTAGTAGGATAATTCTAGGATTTTTGGGAGCACAATTTAATTAAATAAATGGACATATCCTAGCCTAGAATCAAGATAAATTTCGGCCACCACCTCCTAGAAGCATCCACCAACTCATTTGATATCAAACCATAATTCAAAATTCAAATTCAAAAGGGAGTGGACTTGGTCTTGATCCTTCCTTATATTTTGCACCCATCTTATCTCACTCCCCAACCATTTTCTCCCTCCCTCACCACCGAATTCAGCACCATTCAGATCCATTTTCAGTGTAGAAAAATCGTGAGTCTTAGCTAGAGGGAAGGCAAGAAAATCGAGTTCAAGAAAGGTAGACAAGAAGCGCTCCACCTCCTCCGTGCCGCGTCGTCGTTGTTTCGTTCGTTTTCTTTCGAAACGAAACCAGGCATGTCTAGATTTCTTTCAAACCTCAATCAAGTCATATTATCATTTATTTTTCAGTACATGATCATGTTTTAGCAAGCAAAAACCGAGATACATGTCAAAATATTTTGGAACACACATGCAGAATTTCGGCTCTTCATGGCAAGCTTCACGATTTCTTTTGGTTTGTGAGTTTCAGGTATTGGATCGACTCCAGGCTCCCAAGGCGGCTTGTATACATGTAGTAGGATGCATTAGGACCATGTTGGTCCATCCAAACCAGCCCCATGCTTGCTGGAAAACCGAAATGACAGCAAGTTCCCCATAGGTGCAGAAATGTGATTCGAAAATTCAGTTTGGATGTCAAGGAGGAAGGATCTGATCTTGGCTGCCCCAAGGGCCTATAGCCATGGTTGGATCACTTCCCTAGCATGTCTAAGACGTGACTAAGTCACCCTTTTGGTGGCTTGGTCCATGGCTCATCGGTTTTTAAATAATCAACGAGAACAGCCCCTTTCCCCATTCGGCCCTTCCATTTTTCAGCATTTGGTTTCGTTTCTTTTGTTGCTTTGTGTGGATCTTGGTTGGCCTATGGCCCTTAGCCACGGTTCATATCATGCTCCTAGATGTCTAGATCGTGCCATGGTCAATCAAATGGCCACTGGAACGACGCAAGACATCGATCATAGCATAAACACTACACACGCACGCATGAGGGCCCTCGGTGAGAACTTTCGGGTGGTTGCTGGAATGAGGCAAATTGTGGCTGGCCTAGGGCCCTTAGCCATGGTTCAAATCATTCCTTGGGACGTTGTGGAGAGGCTTTTGTCGGTGGTTAAAGCCCCAATGGCCAAAAGTCTCGCAAACGACGCGATGCAAGCTAGGTCGCAGCTGCTGGAAATTACAGCAAGTTGCTGTGTCGGTTCAGAGGCTCGTTCGAGTTCTTGGTTGGCTTTTAGCCCATGGCCTTGGACTGGACAGTGCCTCATTGATAGATTCAGGGGCCACTCACTCGTTTATTTCGGAGATCTTTGCAAACTTTCTCAAGATCCAGACCATTGGGCTAGATACAGCCTTTTCAGTAGTGTTGCCGTCAGGAGAGGAGATGGCAGCTACCAATGTTATCCGAGATATAGACCTTGAGTTGCACGGTAATCTTGTTTATGCGGATCTGATCGTTTTACCGATGCCGGAATTTTACATCATCCTAGGGATGGACTGGCTATTGAGGAACTGAGTGTTGATAGACTTCCAGCGGAGATCCGTTCTTGTCCGACCGCCTGGAATGGAGCAGTTCTTATTTGAGCCGGACAGGTACTTTCCTTTACCGCGCATTATTCCTTATGTTCAGGCTAGGAAGCTCATGCATAGAGGGTGTCGGGCATTTCTAGCAACCTTTTTATCTGTCCCCGAGGAACCCAGCCAGTCAGCCTCAGATGTTCCGATAGTTAGAGATTTCTTAGACGTTTTTCCCGAAGACGTCTCTGGTATGCCACCAGAGAGAGAGGTGGAGTTTTCCATTGAGCTTATGCCAGGTACGGCTCCGATATCCAAAGCGCCGTACCGACTAGCACCGACAGAGATGGCAGAGCTTAAGAAGCAGATTCAGGAACTTCTCGACAAGGAGTTCATTCGCCCGAGCTTTTCTCCATGGGGCGCGCCGGTCTTATTTGTGAAAAAGAAGGATGGCTCGATGAGGCTTTGCATTGACTACCGGGAGTTGAACAGGGTTACAGTGAAGAATAAATACCCACTGCCGAGGATTAAGGATCTGTTTGACCAGTTGCAGGGAGCTTTGATTTTCTCCAAGATAGATCTGCGTTCCGGTTATCACCAGTTGAGGGTGAGAGATGCTGATGTCTCGAAGACAGCTTTCAGGACTCGTTATGGCCACTACGAGTTCCTAGTGATGCCGTTCGGTCTGACGAATGCGCCAGCGATCTTCATGGATCTCATGAATCGCGTATTTCAGCCGTACCTCGACCAGTTTGTGATAGTGTTCATAGATGACATTCTCGTCTACTCCAAGAGTCGGGAGGAGCACAGCAGGCATCTTACCACAGTGTTGCAGACATTGCAGAAGCACAAATTATTCGCAAAGTTCAGTAAGTGCGAATTCTGGTTAGAGAAGGTGGCGTTCTTGGGCCACATTGTTTCTAGCAGTGGCATTGAGGTAGACCCGGCGAAAGTTGTAGCAGTCAGAGATTGGGTTGTGCCTCAGAATGCATCAGAGATCCGCAGTTTTCTTGGGCTAGCAGGATATTACAGGAAATTCATCCAGGGATTCTCCTCTATCGCCGTTCCACTCACAGCACTGACAAAGAAAAATGTGAAGTTTGTGTGGAGCGAGGAGTGTCAGAAGAGCTTTGATACTTTGAAGCAAGCTCTTATTTCAGCACCAGTTTTGGCTGTACCGTCAGGATCCGGCGAGTTTGTCCTTTATACCGATGCTTCGAAGCTTGGTTTAGGTGCAGTTTTGATGCAGCATGGGAGAGTGATAGCGTATGCTTCTCGACAGCTGAAAATCCACGAGAAGAACTATCCCACCCATGATCTGGAGTTAGCGGCCGTAGTTTTTGCTTTGAAGATTTGGAGGCACTATCTGTATGGAGAGAAGTGTCAGATCTTTACCGACCATAAGAGCCTCAAGTATTTCTTTACGCAGAAGGAGCTGAACATGCGTCAGAGGCGTTGGTTGGAGCTTGTGAAAGACTACGATTGTGACATTAGCTACCACCCGGGTAAAGCTAATGTAGTTGCGGATGCTTTGAGCAGGAAAGTCGCAGTGATGGCTCATTTGACGATTCAGAAACCTCTTCAGATCGAGATGCAGAGGTTTGATCTTGAGACTTACCCTCGAGGTAGAGTTCCTCGTTTATCTACCTTGACTATCCAGTCCTCTCTTATTGACCGTATTCGCAGCGGTCAGGCAGCAGATGAGCAGTTGGCACAGTGGAAGAAGAGAGATGAAGCCAAGGGCAGTGTTTTGTATTCAGTCAGCGACGGTATTGTGAGATACCGAGATAGGATATGGGTTCCTAGCAGTGATTCTATCCGAGCAGACATCTTATCAGAGGCCTATACGTCCCTGTACTCCATTCACCCTGGGAGTACGAAGATGTACAAAGATTTGCAGCTATTGTATTGGTGGCCAGGGATGAAGAAGGACATCAGGCGTTTTGTATCCGAGTGCCTGACATGCCAGTTAGTGAAGGCCGAGCATCAGAGACCAGCAGGTTTGCTCAAGCCTCTTCCTATTCCCGAGTGGAAGTGGGAGAACATTACCATGAACTTTGTGACCGGATTGCCGAGGTCAGCCAGAGGATCGAATGCTATCTGGGTGATTGTAGATCGTCTTACCAAATCAGTGCACTTCTTGCCTATTAAGACGACTTTCACCATGGTTCAGTATGCAGAGCTGTATATCCGAGAGATAGTCCGACTCCATGGTATTCCAGTTTCTATCGTATCCGACAGAGATCCCAGATTCACTTCCTCGTTTTGGAAGAGTTTGCATTCGACTTTGGGTACGAAGTTGCTGTTTAGCACAGCTTTCCATCCGCAGACAGATGGACAGTCGGAGCGAGTTATTCAGATCTTAGAGGATCTTCTCCGTGCTTGCGTCATTGATTTCTCTGGGAGTTGGGAGTCGAACTTACCATTGGTAGAGTTCACCTATAACAAAAGTTTCCAGTCGTCTATAGGTATGGCTCCGTATGAGGCGCTGTATGGCCGCAAGTGTAGATCTCCTGTTCATTGGGATGAAGTAGGAGAGAGAGCAGAGTTGGGTCCAGAGATTGTTCAGCAGGCAGCAGATGTAGTAGTCAAGATCTGTGATAGAATGAGGACTGCTCAGAGCCGACAGAAGAGTTATGCCGATCAGCGGAGGAGAGAGTTAGAGTTTGCAGTGGGCGATCATGTCTTCGTGAAAGTGGCACCTATGAAGGGTGTCATGAGATTTGGCAAGAAAGGGAAGCTCAGTCCGAGATTCATTGGACCGTTTGAGATCCTTGAAAGAGTTGGGACGCTAGCGTATCGTGTGGCTCTTCCGCCAAATCTGGCCGGAGTACACAATGTCTTTCACGTCTCCATGCTGAGGAAGTATATGGCAAATCCTTCGCATGTGCTGAATTTCGAGCCGTTGCAGCTTACTCCGAACTTATCTTATGAGGAGAGACCCGTGCAGATCCTAGACAGACAGGAGAAGAAACTTCGGAACAAGTTGGTTAAGCGAGTCAAAGTCAAATGGCTCAACCATTCAGAGGAGGAAGCTACGTGGGAGTCTGAGCCGGAGATGAGAAGTCGATAACCTGAGTTATTCGGTGAGTTCTAATTTCGAGGACGAAATTTATTTAAGGGGGGAAGGATTGTAGAACCCGTAAGTCAGTAGACGTATAAGCCATGCATATTTCTAGATTTTTTTAAATTTAATTGACTTCATTGCATGATTATTTTAAATGCATTTATTTGAAGTTAATAATTTATTATTTCAGTTCAGTAGTTTGATTTTTAGCATTTCAGTATTTTCAGTGAGGCCGGACCGGAGTTGGAGTTTTGAGATAGAATTTAAGATTCGAGAAATATTTCCAGAAGTTAATTTAGCTAGCAAGTAAGTTCATTTAAGTTAGAAAGGGAGGTTTGAGGATTTAATTTAATTATTTGAGGTGATTAAGAAATGAATTCATTAAAGTTATTAAATTAAGGGGTTAGCTCACTAAATTATTTAAAGGATTAGTAAGGCTTTCAAGGATTATTAGTTGACTAGATAATCAACATTTCCCTTTATTTTATCATGCATTTTTCGGCCACCCTTAGTGCTAGAAGATTCATTTTCCAACTCATCAACTTTGACCAATTCTTTGCATGTAATTAGTAGGATAATTCTAGGATTTTTGGGAGCACAATTTAATTAAATAAATGGACATATCCTAGCCTAGAATCAAGATAAATTTTGGCCACCACCTCCTAGAAGCATCCACCAACTCATTTGATATCAAACCATAATTCAAAATTCAAATTCAAAAGGGAGTGGACTTGGTCTTGATCCTTCCTTATATTTTGCACCCATCTTATCTCACTCCCCAACCATTTTCTCCCTCCCTCACCACCGAATTCAGCACCATTCAGATCCATTTTCAGTGTAGAAAAATCGTGAGTCTTAGCTAGAGGGAAGGCAAGAAAATCGAGTTCAAGAAAGGTAGACAAGAAGCGCTCCACCTCCTCCGTGCCGCGTCGTCGTTGTTTCGTTCGTTTTCTTTCGAAACGAAACCAGGCATGTCTAGATTTCTTTCAAACCTTAATCAAGTCATATTATCATTTATTTTTCAGTACATGATCATGTTTTAGCAAGCAGAAACCGAGATACATGTCAAAATATTTTGGAACACACATGCAGAATTTCGGCTCTTCATGGCAAGCTTCACGATTTCTTTTGGTTTGTGAGTTTCAGGTATTGGATCGACTCCAGGCTCCCAAGGCGGCTTGTATACATGTAGTAGGATGCATTAGGACCATGTTGGTCCATCCAAACCAGCCCCATGCTTGCTGGAAAACCGAAATGACAGCAAGTTCCCCATAGGTGCAGAAATGTGATTCGAAAATTCAGTTTGGATGTCAAGGAGGAAGGATCTGATCTTGGCTGCCCCAAGGGCCTATAGCCATGGTTGGATCACTTCCCTAGCATTTCTAAGACGTGACTAAGTTTCCCTTTTGGTGGCTTGGTCCATGGCTCATCGGTTTTTAAATAATCAACGAGAACAGCCCCTTTCCCCATTCGGCCCTTCCATTTTTCAGCATTTGGTTTCGTTTCTTTTGTTGCTTGGTGTGGATCTTGGTTGGCCTATGGCCCTTAGCCACGGTTCATATCATGCTCCTAGATGTCTAGATCGTGCCATGGTCAATCAAATGGCCACTGGAACGACGCAAGACATCGATCATAGCATAAACACTACACACGCACGCATGAGGGCCCTCGGTGAGAACTTTCGGGTGGTTGCTGGAATGAGGCGAATTTTGGCTGGCCTAGGGCCCTTAGCCATGGTTCAAATCATTCCTTGGGATGTTGTGGAGAGGCTTTGGTCGGTGGTTAAAGCCCCAATGGCCAAAAGTCTCGCAAACGACGCGATGCAAGCTAGGTCGCAGCTGCTGGAAATTACAGCAAGTTGCTGTGTCGGTTCAGAGGCTCGTTCGAGTTCTTGGTTGGCTTTTAGCCCATGGCCTTGGACTGGACAGTGCCTCATTGAGTTAGGAAGGTCATGTTTTTTACCGTTTGTCATTTGGATCATTTTTGAGGTCGTACGAGAATTTACGGTGCAATGTGCCAAATTGACTCTCGAAAGAGCGTTTCGTGTTTTGGCCTCCATTCCACCTAGATTTCGACCCTATCATTTTAGGAACATTATTTTATGATTTTTCAGCGTATTTTAATCATGACTATACGTCAGTTCAGTGTCGGTTCAGGTTGGCTCGGAGTCATGATTAAATGCGAAGTCATTAGGCGTCATAGTCGCATCTTTTGAACGTAAATTGCATAGTTGGTCATGTTTAAACTATTGCATATTTTTCATGGCACAGTTAGGTTGCAGCGAGCCTGGGAACGAACCAATCCAATCCAGTTGGTAAAATTACAGGAATTTTCATTACGCCAGTTAATTATTTTACGTGCATTAAACAGAAAATGATTATTTTTGAGATTTATGCGATATGGCTTGTGGTTCATTCACTATGTGGGAGTGTTATTTTATACGGTCGCCAGTGACCGATCAGTTCAGTATGGTACCACCCGGTCGCCAGTGACCGGCCAGCTCAGATCAGTTTCAGCCTCCCCGGTAGCCAGTTACCGATCAGTTCAGCTTAGTGCAGTGGCCACAGGCGTAAAACATAATCTCAACAGAAAATTTTATCAGATATTTCAGTACAGGCTCCAAGGAGCAAATATTTTTACTGTGATTTCCAGTTCAGTTATGCACGTATTATAATTGCTCAGTACAGATTATTTTCAGTATGCCTCAGGACAGGATATGTTAACTCATGCATATTTTAATTCAGATTTTTACTCGTTACCTGCGATATATGCATGCTGAGTCTTTAGGCTCACTAGACTTGATTGTTGTAGGTACTGATGAGGCCAGGGCCGAGGGCGGGGACCAGTGAGCCAGCTTGGGTCGGCAGTAGTGGCACCCGAGGACCTCAGTGCAGCAGTTGTTATGTTATTCCGCAAACAATTTTTATCAGTTGTTGGATATTTTTAAATTGTGATTTTTGGCAAATTTTATTTTCTTCCGCTGCAATATTTTGAAATATGGAACTTGATTCACCAGTGATTTTTATGAATGAGGCCATTTGAGTTCTTTTAAAAAGAAAATTTTTAATTTTTCGCAAATTTTCAAGAAAGGAGTTTTAGGCCCTTCGCACAGTTGACGGGTGAGAGTGTCGCTGATGTCCCCCGCCGCCGGGTACCGCGGTTACACGTAGATTGATCCATCGACTGACATGATGACATGATGATACGAAAGTCACAGCTAATGAACGGAATTCAAATTAAGATTTTAACACGTATATGCTGATACGATGATACATGCTATTACCATGTTTTGACAGGTCACAGTTACGCATATGATATGATAACATGATGCGACATGTTTTGACACGTTACGATTTTACACGACACTCTTATGTTCATGTTTTTAAGCTCATGAAACGTATTTTGATTATGCTATTTTTCACTGCTGTGTGCTACGTATATGTACTTGTTATTACTGGTACAGGTGTGTTGAGTCTTTAGACTCACTAGGCGTGTGTGATGCAGGTGAGCATTTTGATCAGGGGACCTGAGGTGCCGAAGACTGAGTAGGCAGGCGGGATGCGTGGTGACACGACCCGAGGACCATTATTTTTTCGCATATTGATTCACGTCTTTTGAGAGGAGTTGCACATTTTTATATGTTGATGATATTACGATTTTTACACGTTACGCTTTCGTTGATTTTGGGATGACGTTAGTTATTTTTAAATTGCATTATTCTTATTGGCAAATAAATACGATTACTTTAAATGTTATTTTGTAATTGCGAGCTTTAAAAAAAAAATATTTCCGCACTTTTAAAACGGTAGACGTTTCAAATATGATTTGGGAGGAGACGAGGAGAGTCAAAATGAAAATTGGGGTAGGAATGGAAGAGGTAGAGGATTCGGTAGAGGTAAAAGAGAAGCCGTACGGGGTAGATATGATGTGAGTAGGGAAGATGGTAACATGGGTAGCATTAAGATGAAAATTCCATAGTTCCATGGGAAGTTTGACCCGGAGGCGTACTTAGAGTGGGAAAAGAGGGTAGAGTTTGTGTTTGAGTGTCACCACTACTCCGAACAAAAGAAGGTGAGGTTGGCGGTGGTGGAATTCTTAGATTATGCTCCCATTTGGTGGGATCAACTAGTGACCACTAAAAGGAGGTATAATGAGAGACCTATTGAATCTTGGGATGAGATGAAGAGGGTCATGAGGAAAAGGTTTGTGTCCAATCATTACTATAGGGAGATGTTTAAGAGGTTACAAACTTTGTGGCAAGGGTTGAAGAGTGTAATGCGCTAGATTGTATGTGGATAAATTGAAAAGATGAAGTGTTGCTTGAAGAAAGGGACCGCACCCGCGCCTAGAGAAGCACCGCACCCGCGGTGCATGGACAGAAAGTTAACCATTTTTACAGTAGGGTCACCGCACTCGCGGTCCAAGACAGAGTGCACCCGCGGTTGATGGACAGAGAGTTGGGAATTAATTACAGAAATGACACCGCACCCGCGGTCGTCGAATTTCGGAAAATGAAAGGCATGCCGTGGGCATAGCGCACCCGCGGTGAAGAGTGACCGCACCCGCGGTGCTGCATGCGAGAAATCCACCTTTGTTTCTTAAGTTGACACATGGCATGGTATATATATATAATTCAAGCAGGAGTCATTCTCCCTTCACTTCAGCAGCCGAGAATAAGAACAAGAGAGAGTTCCTTCAAGCTTTTTTTGTGGGAAATTTTGGATTGTGAAAGAATTACATGTCCAAATTGTGAACCAAGTGGAGATTCTTGCTCCTTGCATCAAGGGCTTCAAAAGGGTATATGTTTTATTAAGTTCAGCATGTTTTGAAGTTGAGCTGTTAAAGGAAATCAGATTTGGTTTCTATTTTGTGTTCTTATGATTGTTGTGAACATATAGTGGAAAAAGAGATAGAAGAAATAATACTATATGTGATTGTTATGAATTTCCAGCATGTATGGAATTGAGATGGTGCAGATTTCAGAATAGTACATGTGATTCATGATGATTTTGGATTATGGTTATTGATTACTGTTATAAGAGTTGATCGGTATATCGAGAATCCGCCGTTATGCCATCGAAATTGCATTGAAATGAAATATTGAATCCCATGTGTATTGAGGTATACTAGAGCTTGATAGAATGTATATTGATGATGCCATTTCAGATTTGTATTGGCGACTTTGACATCGAGACTTCGATATCGACAGAGATTGTGCGACGAAAGGTATAATGCATGTTTTGTTTGGGGAAGACACAACTCAAATAAGATTCAATTTGAGTTTCCCAACAAAACCACATACTAGATTAGTTGCTTGTCTTTTGACATGATTATGATTTGTTTATGGATTGTATTCAAATCTTTTGATATGATTATGCATTTATAGATTTATATTCATGCATTTGAGATAGGAGAGTCATTGGCAGATTTGCCAAACTTCTAGACGTTCAGTGTATCGATGCATAGGAGCAGACATCCTCCGATTGTAGACATTCGATACAGACATGACCGAAGTCTAGGAATAAGACGTACAGTTACCCTGATTGGGAGGGTAGGTGACAGACAGTGACGTCTTATTCACACCGGGATCCCTAGAGTAGAGTCGATTCGAGTCAAGACATGATTTGATTTGAGGTGCATGTTTAGATAGATCAGTTTCATAGACTATGGAGCCATTGTTATTGCTTTCATGCATGATTTATGATTATGTATCAGCATGCATACATGTTTTATACTGGGATTTGTTCTCACCGGAGTTTCCGGCTGTTGTTATGTCTGTATGTGTGCATAACAACAGGTGGGGCAGGATCAGGGTCACGACAGAGATGAGAGATCGAGATAGCGTGGTGACTTCGGGCGCAGCAGATTACTAGTGGTTTCTTTTACTAGACATGTACTATATTTTGATTATAGTTGGGATTGAACACTATTTTGTATGAATGTATTAGAATAAGACATGTAAAGATGTTTACTGAAATAAAATAAAGAACTATCTTGTGCTTGAGTTATAAACATTTGATTTATTGTTAAAAGCAATATTTTGACCTGTATTTGTGAACGAGGATCCGATTAATCCCGAAAAGAATTGAGTTAGAGCCCGGGTCCCCACAAAGAGTGTTGAGGACTACTATAAGGAGATGGAGGTAGTCATGATTAGGGCAAATATTGAGGAGGATAGTGAGGCGACCATGGCTCGTTTTTTTTGTGGTTTGAACATGGAAATTCAAGATCAAGTGGAGCTTCGGCACTACTTGGATCTAGACGAGATGGTGCAAATGGCCATAAAAGTGGAGCAACAACTCAACAGGCGTGGAGTTGGCCGCACCAATCAAACTGGGGGTTCATCATCTTCTTGGAGGTCAAATGTAGTGAAGCGTGAGGAGAGTAAAGTGGTGGCCAAGCCCAAATTTGAAACCAAACCAGAGACGCCTAAACAAGGAGTGCAAGGTAAATCTGAAACTCCTCTTACTCATTCTAGAGATACTAGATGTTTTAGGTGTCAAGGGTTAGGACATATTGCTAGTGAGTGCCCTAATAAAAGAGTGATGATTTTGAATGAATATGGTGAGTATGAGTCTCAAAGTGAGGGGGAAGACGATGATGATGAGATGCCTGCGTTAGAGGATCCCGATGAGGGATATGAGGCAGTTGTAGGTGAAGCACTAGGGACTAGGCGTATCATGAGTGCCCAAGTCAAGGAGGAGGAGATTAACCAAAGGGAAAACTTGTTCCATACTAGGTGTTTTGTAAATCAAAAGGTTTGCAATTTAATCATAGATGGGGGGAGTTGTACCAATGTGGCTAGTACTGAGATGGTGGAAAAATTGGGTTTACCTACATTAAAGCATCCCCAACCATATAGGCTTCAATGGTTGTACGATTGTGCGGAGGTGAAGGTGAACAAACAAGTGTTGGTGTCTTTTTCTATTGGGAAGTATGTGGATGAGGTTTTGTGTGATGTGGTACCCATGCATGCATGTCATATCTTGTTGGGTAGACCTTGGCAATATGATAGGCGGGTGACACATGATGAGTACAAGAATAGGTATTCATTTATGATGAAGAAAGATTCCATTGTTTTACTTCCATTGTCCCCAAAGCAAGTGTTGGAGGACCATTTAAAAAAAAAAGAAGAGAGATGAGGCCGAAAAAAAGAGTGAACTAAAAAGTGAGATGGCTTTTGAAAACAAAAATGAGATGGCTGAAAAAAAGAGTGATAAAAAGAGTGAGATAGCCATACAAAAGAAAAATGAGAGGGAAGAAAAAGAGAGGAAAGAAAATATGAGGAAAGAGGCCAAAAAAAAATCATATATGGCCCAAAAAAGTGAGTTGAAACACTTGTTGCACACACATGAACCACTTGTGTTGATTCTTTATAAAGAGATCCTCTTTAACACAAGTGATATAGCCGGTTCACTTCCGAGCATTGTTATTTCACTATTGCAGGAATTCGATGATATATTTCCGGAAGAGCTACCTCAAGGACTACCGCCTTTGAGGGGGATTGAACACCAAATTGATTTGGTGCCCGGGAGTGCATTGCCAAATCGTCCAGCTTATAGGAGCAATCCAGAGGAGACGAAGGAGCTTCAACGGCAGGTAAGTGAGTTGTTAGATAGGGGTTTTGTGCGTGAGTCCATGTCACCTTGTGCGGTACCTGTTTTATTATTTCCTAAGAAAGATGGCTCATGGCGTATGTGTGTAGATTGTAGGGCAATCAATAACATAACCATTAAGTATAGGCATCCCATACCTAGGATAGATGATATGTTAGATGAATTGCAAGGTGCTTGTATCTTTAGCAAAATTGATTTGAAGAGTGGTTTTCACCAAATTAGGATGAGAGAAGGTGATGAGTGGAAAACGGCTTTTAAAACCAAGTATGGGTTATATGAGTGGATGGTCATGCCTTTTGGCTTGACTAACGCTCCTAGCACTTTTATGAGGTTAATGAACCATGTCTTGCGTGCATACATAGGAAAATTTGTTGTTGTTTACTTTGATGATATCCTAGTATATAGCAAAGACTTGGATGAGCATGTTAATCACTTGAGACTTGTGTTAATCACACTAAGGGCTGAAAATCTATATGCTAACTTAAAGAAATGTGATTTTTGTACAAGCAAACTTGTCTTTCTTGGTTTTGTGTTAAGCTCACAAGGGATACAAGTGGATGAAGACAAGGTAAGTGCTATTCGAGATTGGCCATCGCCTACTACTATTGGTCAAGTCTGAAGTTTTCATGGACTTGCAAGCTTCTATAGGAGGTTTGTAAAGGATTTTAGCACACTTGCAGCACCGATTACGGCGGTAATTAAGAAGAACGTTCCATTCTATTGGGGCGAGTAGCAAGAGAAGTCTTTTAATCTTATTAAGCACAAATTGATTAATGCTCATTTACTTGTTTTCCTTGATTTTTCTAAGACTTTTGAAATTGAATGTGATGCGTCAGGTGTAGGTATTGGCGGAGTTTTGATGCAAGGGGGACGGCCAGTGGCGTACTTTAGCGAAAAGCTCAATGGAGCAGCCTTGAACTACCCCACGTATGATAAGGAGTTCTACGCACTTGTGAGGACTCTAGAGACGTGGCAGCACTACTTGAGGCCTAAGGAGTTTGTGATTCACACGGATCATGAGTCTCTTAAGCACCTTAAGGGGCAGCAGAAGTTGAACAAGCGGCACGCCGAGTGGGTGGCATTCATTGAAACATTTCCTTACATCATCAAGTACAAGCAAGGTAAGGAAAATGTAGTGGCCGACGCACTATCACGGAGGTATGTACTAATCTCTACTTTGGAGTCTAAAGTTTTGGGATTTGAGCATGTGAAGGAATTATATGTGCTAGATGAGGATTTTAAGAATGAATTTGAAATATGTATGCATGGTCCACATGACAAGTTTTATTTGCATCATGGTTTCTTGTTTAAGGAAGATAGGTTGTGCATCCCTAGATCATCAATTCGTGAATTATTTGTTAGGGAAGCGCATGGGGGTGGCCTAATGGGACATTTTGGTGTGGCTAAAACTTTAAGTGCATTGCATGAACATTTCTATTGGCCACACATGAAACGTGACGTTGAGCGTGTTTGTGATAAGTGCATTACTTGTAGGCAAGCTAAATCTAAAACACTGCCACATGGCTTGTATACACCACTTCCCGTCCCTAGTGAACCTTGGGTTGATATTTCTATGGACTTTGTTTTGGGGTTGCCTAGGACAAAGAAGGGGAGGGATTCTATATTTGTTGTTGTGGATAGGTTTTCTAAGATGGCACATTTTATTGCTTGTTACAAAACTGATGATGCATCTCACATTGCGGACCTATTCTTTAGAGAAGTCGTTAGGTTGCATGGCATGCCTAGGACTATTGTTTCTGACCGCGATGTTAAATTTTTGAGTTACTCTTAGAAGACGTTATGGGCTAAACTTGGCACAAAATTGTTGTTTTCTACTACATGTCATCCTCAAACGGATGGACAAACTGAAGTTGTCAATAGAACTTTAGAAACACTTTTGCGTGCTATTCTTAAAAGGAACTTAAAGAATTGGGAAGATTGTTACCATTTGTTGAGTTTGCGTATTATCGTTGCATGCATTCAACTACGAATTATTCGCCATTTGAGATTGTTTATGGTTTTAATCCTTTGACTCCGTTGGATTTAATGTCTTTACCTTTGAGTGAAAGGTTAAACATGGATGGCAAAAAGAAAGCTGAATTTGTTAGGGGTTTGCATGAAAAGGTCAAGGCCAATATTGAAAAGAAGAATGAGCAAAATGCCAAGCAAGCCAACAAGGGAAAGAAGAAAGTGATATTTGAGAAGGGAGATTGGGTGTGGTTACACTTGAGGAAGGAGAGGTTCCCCGAGAAGAGACGTTCAAAGCTATTACCTAGGGGCGATGGACCATTTCAAGTCCTTGAAAGGATCAATGACAATGCCTACAAACTCGATCTACCAGGTGAGTATAACCTGAGTTCTACTTTTAATGTTAGTGACTTTTCGTTGTTTGATATAGGTGACGAGCTGGATTTGAGGACAAATCCTTTTCAAGAAGGGGAGGATGATGCGAACACGGATGGTCAGGCGCCAAGGAAAGCATGGGACCCTTTGGAGTGCCGGAGGGACCAATCACGATGGGACGATTGAAGAAGTTCAAGGAAGCGTTGCACGGACTTATGGGCAATGAAGAAGGACTTACAAGCAAGGAGCAGAGTGCTGAAGGGTTTGTGGTGCATGGGATTGAGTTCGGAAGGCATAGGAACACCATTCAAGTGATGAATGAAGAAAAGTGGTAGAATGCTTCGCGCCCGAGCGGTAAAAAACTACCGCCCGAGCGCCAGATGGACTGTCCAAGACGTGATTTCCAGAACACCCGGCGCCCGAGCGGCAACATTCTACCGCCCGAGCGCGAATAGTGCAGAGCCCTTGGCGCTCGAGCGGTAATATTCTACCGCCCGAGCGCGAACCTGTTCCGGAAAAATCCTAGTTTCCTAGTTAGAGTTTTGATTATTTTTGTAACTAGATTTGCAATCTTTTTCTAATATGTAGACATATTTGCACGAAAATTTTAACACTTTCAGATTCATTATTGATATTTTATCAAAGTTTAGAGTTTTCTCTCAAACTTTTCAAAGCTTCGCTTTGTTATTCAAAAATCAAACTTATCAAAGTTTTTAACTCTGTGGCGTTTGTCGATCGTGCTTGTGCGGATTGTCGTCGACTTGTTCTTCGAAGGTTCGTTAGAATTTCAGTTGTTTATTTCGTGATTATTGCTGCTAGACTTTTCATAGTTTAGAGGTGAAAATCACAACACACACACTTGATTCAAAAGATCGGGACAACAACGATTCTTTGTTTGTTATTGAATTGAGGGCGCGATTCAATTTTAATCGTGTTTGCCATTCGTCGTACTAAGATTCACATCAACGGAAGTACGCCAAAAGACCACGGGTGCGGTGCTTGTTTGACCGCGGGTGCGGTGTAGCTTCGGCATCAGACCGCGGGTGCGCTAATGATTTGACCGTGGGTGCGGTGCAGCTTCGGGAAATTTTCTTAAATTTGATTATCATGGACCGCGGGTGCTGTCCCTGCTTTAGCGCGGGTGCGCTAGACCTTCGGCAATTGCACTTGAATAACATTCCAAAGACCTCCAATATTATTCTCATGATTCCCAACCTCTTCTAATTTAGTCATCCAATTTGTAGATCCTCCTTGGTAGTTCATTATGAGATTCGCCGGATTTACTGTTCATTCGCCGGAGTTACTGTTTACGCGGATTACTGTTCATTCGCCGGAGTTACTGTTCACGTACTGTTCACCCGAAAAAAAATAAAAAAATTTTGGGCAATATGCTTGATAGTCAGTTTCAGTCATTGTTGGTAGAATTTTGGAAAAGAATGGAGGAAGAATTTAAACATTTGCGTGAAAGGTATGGGCGAGTGGATGAGTGTGGAAGGATGAGTAAAGAGGAGAGAAGCACGGCGACACCAGCGAGGAGTTCAAAACGTGGATATCAAGGTACATCGCAATTCTCACATAATTGTATTTCTTATATTCGATGTTTATGGTGTCTAGAGGTAGGACATGATTTTCATCATTGTCCAAATGAGGATGTGAGGGTAGTGGATTCCACTTCCAATCTTGCCAAACTTGTGGATGATTTGAATGTTGATACTTCAATTGCGTGTCATGCGAGTATTGAGTGTTGCTCTGTGGAGGGTGAGTTGTTAGATGATGTGCAAGTTGTTTCTTTTGCTCAACTGTCTACGAATGTCATTTGTATTGATGAATCAATTTGTTATGAGTTGAGAGAAAAAGAAAATGAGATGGTCGAAAAAAAGAGTGATAAAAAGAGTGAGATGGCCATCGATGAAAATAAAGAGTTGTGCGAAAAAGAGGCCAAACAGACAAAAAAAGAAATTTTATATATGGCCCAAAAGAGTGAGGATGAGCGATTCTTTATTTTGAATAAACCACTTCATGTACATCTGTGCAAGGTTGGTTTATTTTATTTTAATGAAATAGTCGGTTCTATCCCGAGCATTGTTAAACTCTACTTGCATGATTGTGGAAAAGGCATAAAATGTGGTGATCTTCCTAGCTATCAAGAAAGACAAGATTTGAGGACAAATCTTTTTAAAGAAAGGGAGTATGATATGAATCTAGCCAGCCACTATGCGTTTCAAGAACCAATCCCGAGAGGACGCTTGAAGATGTTGAATGTTGCCCTTCATCCAACCAATGAAGGGTTGGAAACAAGGCTCGAGGGGTTCGGGTTGCATCACAATCAAGTAGAGGATGAATTGGAGGAAGCAAAATTTCCAGAACCCTCGGCGCTCGAGCGGTCAAATTCTACTGCCCGAGCGGGAACAAGCCAGAAAACTTGGCGCTCGAGCGGTACTATCCTACCGCCCGGGCGCGACTGCTGCGAGGAGAATTCTAGTTTCCTTAGTTTAATTAAATTCTAAATTAATTATTGATTTGTTATCTTTAATTATGTTATTTTCTATATTTGGGGTTTTGTTTCCTATATATAAGCTAGAATACCACGTAAACTTTTAACTATTCAGATTATTATTGATATTTTATCATTATTCTTGAGTTTTCTCTCAAACAATTAAAGCTTTTGCTTTGTCAAACAAAAATCAAACTTATCAAAGTTTTTAACTTTGTGGCGTTTGTCGATCGTGCTTGTGCGGATTGTCGTCGACTTGTTCTTCGAAGGTTCGTTATAATCTCGGTTGTTTATCTCGTGATTATTTGTTGCTAGACTTTTCATAGTTTAGAGGTGAAAATCACAACACACACTTGATTCAAAAGATCGGGACAACAACGATTCTTTGTTCGTTATTGAATTGAGGGCGCGATTTGATTTTAATCGTGTTTGCTATTCGTCGTACAAAGATTCACATCAATGTTCCTCAACCTCCTCTAATTTAGACACCCAATTTGGATGACTTCCTTGGCAGCTCACCATGAACCCTTGAAGTGTTTCTTTAAACTTCTTGCTACGTCCCCTCGTTATAGGTCATTCGGGCAATTCTAACGACTCCCATGCCTTCTTTGGTGCTTGACCAACTAAGTTTGCATCACGTAATGCTCATACCTGGTTCTAAAGGCTGTCTTGTGAGCATCTGCATCCTTCACCTTCAGCTGGTGATACCCTGATCAAAGATCTATCTTAGAGAACATTGAAGCTCCCTGCAACTGATCGAACAAGTCGATCCTTGGAAGTGGGTATTTATTCTTGATCGTTACCTTGTTCAATTCTCGGTAATCGATACACAGCCTCATGCTCCCATCCTTCTTCTTCACAAAGAGCACTGGTGCGCCCCACGGTGAGAAACTAAGGTGAATGAATTCCTTGTCAAGGAGCTCCTGAATCTGCTGCTTGAGTTCTAACATCTCAGCTGGAGCTAATCGATACGGTGCCTTGGAGATTGGCACAGTGCCTGGCATAAGATCGATTGCAAACTCCACTTCTCGCTCTGGTGGAAGGCCTGTGACATCATCTGGAAAGACGTCAGGAAATTCTCTGACTACTGGTACCTCCGATATGGATGGAATGGGTACGTCGGGTGTTGAAGCAATGCTGGCCAAGAAAGCCTGACACCCCTTGGAAATGAGTCTCCGCGCCTGCATGCAAGAAATCATGCGAGGGAAACCTCTCCATCTGTCTGGCTCGAAAAGAAACTGCTCCATTCCCATCGGTCTGACCAACACTGATCTCTTCTGAAAGTCAATCAGGACTCTGTTCTTCGTTAGCCAGTCCATTCTCAAAATGATATCAAACTCTGGCATCAGCAACACTATCATATCGCATATACCAGGTGGCCCTGCAGTTCTAGATCCAATATCTCTGACCACGATGGTAGCTAGTAGTTCTTCCCCTGAGGGGACTATCACCGAGTAGTTCACGTCAAGGCCGATAGACTCGATGTCTAAATGATTTGCGAATGTCTCCGAGATAAAGGAGTGAGTGGCTCCTGAATCTATCAAGGCCTTCGTGGCTAATCTCTTGATGAAAATATTTCCTGAGAGACGTTAGCACAACACACTAACTTATATCCCAAAAATTCTAACATAAACCTTGTGCAATGAAAGACACCAAAATGCAAACTAGCATCCTAATAATCCCAAATCAAGAACAAACATGCAAGGCAAAAATTGAATACTGTACTGAATTACATAAATTACCAGTCAACAGTGTCGTGTCTGGGTTCGTCTCCTGAGCATGCATGGCAAATACCCTCCCTTGGGTCGGCTGCGTCCACTAAGGGCAGTCTTTTAACATGTGGTCGCTGGCTCCATATTTAAAACATTTTCCTGATCCCCATAGGCACTGTCCTGGGTGCTGGCGGTTGCATTTAGGACACACTGGAAAATTACCAGGCCTTTGAGGCGCCTTCTGCTGCTGAATAGGACCCTTGCCCTTTGGCGGTCCCTGATATGGCTTCTTTCCTGGCTGCCCTTGGAACGACCTCTTAAACTGAGGTCGCTGTTGCTGCTGCAGTAGCTGCTGTGGAGCCTGATAGGGCCTCTTGCCCTTTCTGTCAGCCTCAATATGCCTCTGATCATGTTCTGCCGCCAAAGCTCGAGACACGGCAACTGCATAGGTAGTAGGACCAGCAACTCTCACATCTCGGCGCAAGATCGGCCGCAACCCATCCATGAATGCCTCAACTTATCCTGGGCATCATTAGCTATCAGGGGCACAAAGTGACATTCCCTCTCAAACTTCCTGACAAACTCTGCTACACTACTATCTCCCTGTTGCAGTGTCATGAATTCCCTGGTCAGTCTGGATCGTAATTCTTCAGTGAAGTACTTGGAGTAGAATATCTCCTTAAACCCATTCCACGTCAAAGTCTGCAAATTTACTGATAATGACGCACTCTCCCACCACAGTCTGGCGTCACCTGATAGAAGGAACGTGGCACATCTGACTCGGTCTGCATCCTGCAACTCCATAAAGTCGAAGATCACCTCGATGGACTTAATCCATCCCTCGTCCACCATCGGGTCGGTCGTACCCGAAAACTCCTTTGGGCTCATCCGCCTGAATCTCTCGTAAACTGCCTCTGGTCTGGGCCTCACTTCTGTATTTGCCGCAGTCTGGTTCCCCTCAAACTGAGCAAAGAACTGCGTCATACCTGCACGCATCTGTGCATGCATATCTGGCGGTGGAGGAGGTGGAGCGTCTCTCCCCTCCTCTCTGGCCTCTCTGTCCTCATCCCTAGCTTCCCGGTCAATAATGCGTTTAGGAGGCATACTGTTCCAACAATTTACCCAACACGTAAACTCAATATGCATGCATGAACATGATATCAATAGCATAAGATGCACGTAATTTGAACTTGAAACATGACATGCTGAAATCATGACTTAATGCTTAATGCGCAACATAATTCAAAACTTTAAAACTTATAGACTTGAGTTGTGGCTTTGTGAGCTTCTCGCGACTGGCAGTAGGCGTAACCCTTTACAAGAACACCGCTCTGATACCAACTGTAACGTACCATACTTTTTACTACATGAAATTTGCGGAAAAATAAAAATTTTCTTAAATATGAAAAAACTTTCAAATTGCGATCATCCATAATCCGTTCTAAAAAATAACTACAACCAAACGTTCGAAATTAAAAATTTTTCTATAAAGCATTTGTCTAGAAATCATGACAGTAACATAAAATCAGAGTATTTGAAACTTTCATAAATTATTAAAAACATGGCGGTCCTCGGGTTTAGCCTCCCGCATAGTCTAGGCCAGCTCACTGGTCCTCACCCATCGTCTCCTCCAATGCATCCTCGCCTGCATCGATCAAGTCTAGTGAGTCTAAAGACTCAACACATATAAACTGGAAGTAACGAGTAATACGCAATAAAATCACATGCAACTTCAAAATAGAACTTACAGACTTGAACTTGAACGTGCATATAAAAGCTTGAACTTAAATACATATATAGACGTGACATAACGTGAAACTTTTTTTAAATATGCTTGCATACTTGTACATACATGAACATACTTAAACTTCATCATTTTGCGTAGAGGCATGTTTCAAAGCAAGTGACCCATAACATAATTCGCCTGATCAGACTAAACAACAGTACTGGGCTGACAAGGACGAATCCACTGCCACATACATGAGATCTCCGTTCATGTTTTAACATGATACGAATCTGATCAAGCGTGGCGTGCAAATGATTGGAAGGAGATTTAGAGAGCGTGGTTGTTTGAGAGCGTCGTTGTTTCGGATCTTCAAGCTCAATAATGATGAATCAAGCATATCCAAGCAAGTGGTGGAGTTCAACAAAGAATATAATGAAGGAGTCCCGAACAACCAAGCATATGAGTGCAAAATGGCCCGAGAGAAGCAGCGCAGCAGCACGCGCTAGCGCAGATGTGCAGAAGCAGCACCACGAGCTAGCGCAGATCAGCAGACCTACGCGCGCACCCGCGCCTGAAACAGGGCAGCCGCGCACGCGCGTCCGTGCCAGAACTGGCGCTGCCGCGCGCCATCGCGCGAGAAGTCGTGCCACCGCTCGCATTGCCGTGTCAAACTTGCTAGACAAACTTTGTTATGACTTTTTACACTACTTTTTCATGTTTTATTGATTATATATGCATTGTATCAGACCATGAACGAAATAATTCAGAGATAAGAAATTTCTTGAGGTTTCTCTCAATATTCAAGGATATTTTAGCTTGGTTCTTCACAAAATCAAACTTATCAAAGATTTCATCTTTGTGGCGTTTGTCAATTGTTTTCGCACGGATTGTCAAAATAAGTTCTTTGAAGGTTCGTATGAAATTCGATTGCTACTATAGTTGATATTTGTTGCTAAGTTTTAATCTCTTAGAGGTGAATATCACAAATCATTGCTTGTTTCAAAAGATCGGGACAACACAATCGATCCTTGTTCGTTATTGAATTGAGGGCGCGATTGTAACGCCTCTGACCGATTTCATAAAATAACACAGCGGAATATAAAATTTCTTAAAGGGAAGAAGGATTTTAAAATTTTTTTGACATAAAATGTTTACAATCAAAAGTATATACATGATCAATCAAGTGTTGCATCAAAATACAAAATATTATTTGATCATGTATATCAAAATATATTTCTTCCTTCCATCTCTTGTATGCATATGACCCCGGCTCCAATCAACGTTCTGGCTCGTCTCTCTTATCTGTATCACATGAATAATTGAAATGAGTATAAAACTCAGCAAGTGAAACTCTTACATAACAATGGATACATATCACACTCTCAAAAACATGACTTTGAAATCATTAAATACCATCCAACTCTTGAAACATGAATAACATGGTATAGCGTAACAATAACGATGATATTTCTCTTTTCTCTGGTGGATTGATATTTAAATAGTATCTCTGTCTCTGTACCTATATCCCATTGATATAAATAGATTACTCTGTTGGGATATAAGCCTATGGTCGTTGATCAACTAATTGCATGCAATCTCTTACTAACTCTTTATCAATCCAATAAATCAATTTGAACTCTCTCTTTGGCATTAAATCAAACACTTTGAATACTCTATTCTCCTGCATTCCCTTTTACACAATTGAGACATAAAAATGCCTCTAATATACAACAAAGTGTATCAATACATAACATGAATCAAATGAAAGGGAATAGCATGTTAAAACCATTGAAATACAATACATATAATTCATGTGAGCACAAGGAATGAATTCCACTTACAACCAATGGAAAGCTTGATTCTAATCTCTTGGTACAAATCCTACAACAATAAACCATGTATTGAACCATCAAAAACTTAATAATCAATTAACCATACCATCAAATCCATAAAACCAACACAATCACAACTTCCATAACTTCCCCCTACACCACAACCCAAAAATAACTAAACCACAAGCTTACCTTAGCTCCTTGAACCTACAATGATCTTGTTCTCCTTTCAAATACCCAACAAGATGCTTGAATCAAAGAAACAAATGGAAGAAATAAGAACCCTAACCTCCCCTTGAGCTGAAGAACCGAGAGAATTGGGAAAGAATGAGGAAAAATGCCCCAACTCCTTCTATTATATCACTTAAAATACCAAAACACGTTTTCTAAACATCGTTGGCCGCCCGGGCGAAAATCTTTTTCCGCTCGGGCACGGAACTCACGGCCAAAACACAATATTTTCGAACAAGGCCCGCCCGGGCGGACATTTATTCCCGCTCGGGCGCGCTCTGCGTGCAGCTACTTCAAAGATCGCTTCCGAAACGCCTCTTCCCTTCAGAATTAGGAAAAGTGGTAAACAAGAAAATTGTAGCTCTATGTCTTGGCTTGCATCTCCAATTGGCCTCATGTCATTTGAAGGTCTGAGAAAAAAGTTATGCTAAATCTCTCTCCATGTATCACTGGAGGAACGACGAAACACACGACACACTTCGGGGCACTTTTAGCTTATCTTCCACAATGATTTGAACAAAACCCAAAACAAGAAAGTTATAGCCTTATGTCTTATCTTTCTAATGAAAGTGACCTCACCTCATTTGGATCAATATATAAATTATCATGAATTTAATCGTAACGCCGCTACTATAACACTACACGTCATCTATAACCAACCATATTATAAATCATAAATCGAAACTCTTAACATCCAAACTATACTTAAACTTGACCAAGTAGTCAATAAACGTATGAAATCTTAACCGTACTGTTCACCAGGCTTGGATATTACAATCTCCCCTCCTTAAATAAATTTCGTCCCCAAAATTGACGTTACTGCGCAAAAAGCTCAGGATACTTTACTTTCATCTCATCCTCTGGTTCCCACGTGGCATTTTCAATCAATTGATTCCTTCAAAGGACTTTAACAATGCTGATATCTTTGTTTCTCAATACTTTAACTTTGTGATCCAGTATCTGGAGTGGAATCTCTTGATACGTCAAATTCGGTGTCAAATCCAATGGTTCGTGACGAAGAACATGGGAAGGATTCGCAATATACTTCCTCAGCATGGAGACATGAAAAACATTATGAACTCGATCAAGATCTGGCGGTAAGGCTAACCTGTAAGCTCGATCACCAACTCTGTCCAAGATCTCAAATGGGCCAATAAACCTTGGACTCAACTTTCCCTTTTTGCCAAACCGCATCACAACTTTAAGAGGTGCAATCTTCAAGAACACGTGATCACCAACCTCAAACTACAACGGCCTTCGCCTTACATCAGCATAACTCTTCTGTCTTGACTGTGCTGTCCTCATCCTTTCTTGAATAATAGCAACAACATCAGATGTCTGTTGGACCAACTCTGGACCCAACATCTTTCTCTCACCAATCTTGTCCCAATACAAGGGGGATCTACATTTTCTGCCATAAAGTGCTTCATACGGTGCCATGTCAATCGTCGTCTTGTAACTGTTATTGTACGTGAACTCAACAAGAGGCAATTTGGAATCCCAACTACCAGGATAGTAGATAGTACAAGCTCTAAGCATATCCTCCAAAACCTGAATAACTCTCTCTGATTGACCGTCGCTTTGAGGATGATATGCTGTACTGAATGCTAACCGTGTACCCAAGGCTCTGTGCAAACTCTTCCAAAACTCTGAAGTAAATTTAGGGTCACGATCAGAAACAATCGACAGAGGAACGCCATGAAGTCTAACAATCTCTACTATGTACTCTTCGGCATATTGGTTCATGGAATACGTTGTCTTGTGTAATGCCCGAAAGTTAATCGCTGTTAATTAACGATTATTGATTATAATTTAATGTGATTATAAAAAGGCCAACCGAGACACGATTTGAGGTAACGTGTGATAATGTATGTGCGAGGACAGTACCATTCGCGCACATGCGCGACAAGACGCGCGCACCTGCACGAAATGGACAGAAGACCTCGCGCATATGCGCGAAGTGAGAACGCGCATATGCGCGAGCTGTGCGAGGGTTCAAAGTTAATTCTAGAGAAACTCGCGCATATGCGCGAAAGGAGGGCGCGCATATGCGCGAGCTGCCGAGGAGAATGTTGCGCAGACCAGTAGGTCTCGCGCATATGCGCCGAGTGATGTCGCGCATATGCGCGAGACGTGTTTTGTGAAAGGATGAGCCACGTAGCTTCACCATGCAACTGATATATAAAATTTGCAATTCCCTTCATTTCCTTCACAAGAAAATCGAGAGAAGCTCTTGGGGAAAGAGTGAAAAATCCTTACGCCTTTATATTTCAATCCGTCCGTTAGATTTTGAATCCGACTTCAGCACTGTGATCCTATCGTTGACAGCTACTACAGGTCGTAAGTTTTATTGATTTCTGATGTCATTTGAAATTATGTTATTGTCAGAATTGAATAGGATTCATATATGATGTTCTTGACATGTTAGACATCGTAGAATTGAAGTCAGATTGAGAAACAGATTGATTATGGAATTGTTATGATTTTTCAGAATATATCGATTGATATTAGACAGATTTGGGTTGTTGATTGATTACCGGTTGTATTGGATATTGATTATCGATTGTAATTAATATCTGTTGAGATGGTATGGACCTAGATATCGGGATTGTGCCATTATGCCGTTGATTTTGAATTGAATCAAGATTAATCAGCTTGGTATTGGTTTGAGCGGTATATTGATATGGAATTATTGATATTGTCATTGCCAGATTGAGGGTTGACAGATTTTGAATTCGAGACAGGAACGACGTCCGAACTACAATAAAAGTAAGGTACAAGTCAATGTGGTACCGGGAGATCGACTCAAGTAGGACATACTTGAGTTTCCCTAAATCACATACTTATTATTATTATGTTCATTGATTTGATTTGATATGCTTGTTCTATGAATGTATAGAAAGAAGGTATTAGTCGAGTGATCTTTTGACATCAGTGCCGATAGTGATGGAATCGTCCCTGGCATATTGCACGTTGTCACAAGATAGTTGAATTGGCGATAGTGCCACAGTCTGTGACGGATAGGTCAAGACAACGGATATTTGGTTATATCGAAGTGGATAGAATTGGATTTTCTTCTATTACTGATGTTCGATATAGGAATACCAACATCTGGAAACCGGGATCCCTAGACTAGGATTGAGTCTAGTCTGAGCCGTGGAGTCACGAGTCTGATTGACAGTCTTATATTGATTATGTTTTCAGATCTTGATACATATTCCTGATATCTGTTTATGCTTTTATATTGATTATATGATTGCATATTTCGTTGGTTTATACTGGTGATATATATCTCACCGGAGTTATCCGGCTGTTGTCG
The DNA here is from genome assembly GCF_025594145.1 of Primulina tabacum. Taxonomy (NCBI): domain Eukaryota; kingdom Viridiplantae; phylum Streptophyta; class Magnoliopsida; order Lamiales; family Gesneriaceae; genus Primulina; species Primulina tabacum. The sequence goes on along the minus strand of NC_134556.1, from coordinate 14,248,718 downwards.
TGTTTGTATGTGTGCATGGCAACAGGTGGGACAGGTTCAGGGTCGAGGAGATAAAGAAAGATCGTGATTAGAATGGAGACTACGGAATTGGATTTAGATAGTGTTTGAACACTTGAATTGTAGTTGTTAAACCTTAGTTTCAAAGATTGTATATGGTACAGGATTTGTACTTTGTTTTCGATGTTTATAATCGAATGAATTCCATTATGTTCCGCGCTTGATATTTGCATAAAAAAAAAATTAGACTGTAGTGCCCAAGAATCAATACACATAAAACCCATGCATCTATTTAATTAATTTTAAATGAGTTTTAGCCATGCATAATTTATGAAAATGCATTATTTTAAATTATTCATGTTTATGTTGATGCACGTTAAAATGTTTTTCGAGTTTCATGTTTCAGGCGATTATTCGAGGCGGAATTGAGGAAAAGACCGGTGATGATTTTTGGCAATTTTTAAATGTGGTAATTTTATTTTAGTCGAGGATGGGGCGTTTTAAATAATTTATTTAGCCTTAGCACCTTTATGCCTAAAATTATTTAAGTGAATTTTAGAATTTTAAGACTTTTAAAGTTGGCTTTGTGCAAGTTATTTTAAAGTTAGAGATTTTATTTAATTAGTGGAGGATTAACATTTTATTTACATGTTAATTACGCATTATAAATCCGCAGCTTTTTGGGTTTAGCCGGTTACTACCGTAAGTTCATTCGGGGATTTTCGTCCATAGCAGTGCCACTCACTTCACTAACCAAGAAGAATGCTAAATTCGTGTGGAGTGACGAATGTCAGAAGAGCTTTTATACTTTGAAGCAAGCTCTTATTTCGGCGCCAGTGCTAGCCATGCCAACAGGGCAAGTTGAATTTGTGCTTTTTACCGATGCATCTAAGCTCGGATTAGGCGCAGTGTTGATGCAACAAGGTCGGGTTATAGCTTATGCTTCCAGGCAGTTGAAGGTGCATGAGAAGAACTACCCGACGCATGATTTAGAATTAGCCGCAGTCGTCTTTGCGTTGAAGATTTGGAGACACTACTCGTATGGCGAGAAGTGTCAGATTTTCACTGACCACAAGAGTCTGAAATACTTCTTCACGTAGAAGGAACTAAACATGAGACAGAGGCGATGGTTGGAACTGGTGAAGGACTATGATTGCGAGATTAGCTACCATCCGGGAAAAGCTAATGTTGTGGCAGATGCCTTGAGCAGGAAAGTTGCAGTCATAGCTCAGTTATCAGTGCAGAGACCTCTTCAGTTTGAGATTCAGAGGTTTGGGTTGAACCGAAGAATGCATCAGAAATCCGCAGCTTTTTGGGTTTAGCCGGTTACTACCGTAAGTTCATTCGGGGATTTTCGTCCATAGCAGTGCCACTCACTTCACTAACCAAGAAGAATGCTAAATTCGTGTGGAGTGACGAATGTCAGAAGAGCTTTGATACTTTGAAGCAAGCTCTTATTTCGGCGCCAGTGCTAGCCATGCCAACAGGGCAAGGTGAATTTGTGCTTTATACCGATGCATCTAAGCTCGGATTAGGCGCAGTGTTGATGCAACAAGGTCGGGTTATAGCTTATGCTTCCAGGCAGTTGAAGGTGCATGAGAAGAACTACCCGACGCATGATTTAGAATTAGCCGCAGTCGTCTTTGCGTTGAAGATTTGGAGACACTACTCGTATGGCGAGAAGTGTCAGATTTTCACTGACCACAAGAGTCTGAAATACTTCTTCACGTAGAAGGAACTAAACATGAGACAGAGGCGATGGTTGGAACTGGTGAAGGACTATGATTGCGAGATTAGCTACCATCCGGGAAAAGCTAATGTTGTGGCAGATGCCTTGAGCAGGAAAGTTGCAGTCATAGCTCAGTTATCAGTGCAGAGACCTCTTCAGTTTGAGATTCAGAGGTTTGGTTTGGAAGTATACCGTAAGGACAGAGCACCAAGGCTGTCTAATCTGACAGTCCATTCTTCTCTGCTAGACCGTATCCGGACAGGTCAGCCTTCAGATGAGCAATTACTGAAATGGAGACTGAAAGACGAAGCCAAGGGCAGTGTTCTTTACTCAGTGTCAGATGGTATCGTGAGATACAGGGGCAGAATGTGGGTGCCTAGTGTTGATTCGATCAGACAGGATATTCTGACAGAAGCACATGCATCCCCGTATTCTATTCATCCAGGAAGTATTAAGATGTACAAGGACCTGCAAATCCTGTATTGGTGGCCAGGGATGAAGAGAGACATCCGCAGATTCGTATCAGAATGTCTTACTTGTCAGCAAGTGAAAGCTGAACACCAGAGGCCAGCAGGGATGCTTAAGCCGCTCCCTATTCCAGAGTGGAAATGGAAGAATATCACTATGGACTTCGTCGTTGGATTGCCTAGATCAGTCAGAGGCTTTAATGCCATTTGGGCTATTGTGGATCGACTCACGAAGTCGGTGCACTTTTTGCAAGTAAAGACGACTTTCTTCATGATGCAGTATGCAGAGCTTTATATCAGGGAGATAGTCCGTTTACATGGGTTCCGATTTTCGATTGTGTCCAACAGGGACCCGAGGTTTACGTCGTCCTTCTGGAAGAGCTTACATGCAGCCATGGGGACAAAGTTGCTGTTTAGTACAGCTTTTCACCCGCAGACAGATGGCTAGTCTGAGCGAGTGATTCAGATTCTGGAGGATTTTCTGAGAGCCTGTATGATTGATTTTCAGGGGACTTGAGAGTCTAAGATACCACTAGTGGAGTTTACCTACAACAACAGCTTCCAATCATCTATAGTTATGGCTCCCTATGAGGCGTTGTATGGACGGAAGTGCAGATCACCAGTTCATTGGGATGAAGTTGGTGAGAGAGCAGATCTTGACCCAGAGATAGTTCAGCAAACTACAGATGTGGTGGTCAAGATTCGTGACAGGATGAAGACCGCCCAAAGCCGTCAGAAGAGCTATGCCGATAGGAGGAGAAGAGATCTCGAGTTTGCCGTAGGAGATCACGTATTCGTCAAGATAGCACCTATGAAGGATGTAATGAGATTTGGGAGGAGAGGCAAGCTGAGTCCGAGATTTATTGGGCCGTTCGAGATTCTGGACAGAGTTGGGACAGTAGCTTACCGTGTAGCCCTTCCGCCGAATCTGGCCGGGGTACACAATGTGTTCCACGTTTCTATGCTGAGGAAGTACCTTGCGAATCCTTTGCACATTCTGAGCTATGAGCCGTTGCAGCTTGCTCCAGACCTGTCATATGAGGAGCGACCGATTCAAATTCTAGACAGGCAGGAGCGCAGACTCCGGAACAAGGTGACTAAGCTAGTCAAAGTCCAGTGGCTAAACCAATCAATGGAGGAGGCCACTTGGGAGACAAAATCAGATATGAGGAGTCGCTACCCGGAGTTGTTCGGTAAGATTTAATTTCGAGGACGAAATTTTTATAAGTGGGGAGGAACTGTAGTGCCCAAGAATCAATACACGTAAAACCCATGCATCTATTTAATTAATTTTAAATGAGTTTTATCCATGCATAATTTATGAAAATGCATTATTTTAAATTATTCATGTTTATGTTGATGCACGTTAAAATATTTTTCGAGTTTCATGTTTCAGGCGATTATTCGATGCGGAATTGGGGAAAAGACCAGTGACGATTTTTGACAATTTTTAAATGTGGTAATTTTATTTTAGTCGAGGATGGGGCGTTTTAAATAATTTATTTAGCCTTAGTACCTTTATGCCTAAAATTATTTATTTAGTGAATTTTAGAATTTTAAGACTTTTAAAATTGGCTTTGTGCAAGTTATTTTAAAGTTAGAGATTTTATTTAATTAGTGGAGGATTAGCATTTTATTTACATGTTAATTACGCATTATAGCAATAATTTATTCCCTAATTACTATCTAAACCCACGCCACACACACACTTACACATTTTACACACACTGATGTCGGCAAAACACACACACACTATCACAATTCAGTTTTTATTAATTTTGAGAGAAGAAACCTAGGGTTTTCCTTCCCCAAGAGCAGCCGTCCCCTTCCCCTTTATTTTCCAGCAAGTTTTCGGCAACTTTATTGCCAGAAAAATCGAGCCAAGTCGTCCCGGATCGAGCCTCGCACCGTCTCCGCTTCGATATGGTCGTTTCGGTAACGTTTGATATCATAAGGCACGTATAATCTCTCTTTTGCTGCATCGATCATGTCATAGTATGTGTTGCGTTGTTTTTTGCGTAAAATTAATGTATGATATGTAGTAGTTTGAGCGGTTAATTGTTTGGATCGATTTTGAAGGAAAATTTTTAGATCTAAACCACGTTTTTACTGTTCTTATTAAAACTGCAAATTTTCGGTCAATATTTTGGGAAAACTTTCAACGGAAAAAACGCAGAACTTTTTGATACCTTCGATATGATATAAGATTCAAAATTTTTGGATAAAAATTGAGTGAGTTATGGCCTTTTTTGTTGGACTGCTCAAACTGCGTTTTCAGAAAATTATGATATTGATGCGTTCTTGAAGTTTATTTGTTGCAGGCTTCGTTGGGTATCAACGGGCGATCGTTGTTACATCTAGGTATGATTATTATGATGTTGGGTTTGTATTTTGTATGTCGTTTAGTGTCGATAGGTACTCGAGCACCTTAGTAGTCGTAGGAATTGAGTTGGTGTCGATTACCACGTTTTTTTGAATTGTATGTGTCATAGGGTGAACATCGTTGCTTTGGATGTCGTACGAAATTGGTTTGATGTTATAGCATGTTAGGATGGGTCTCGGGGTGTCGATTCATAGTCCGTGCAATTGAGTCAAGAAAGTTAAGCAAAACATGTACAAAAATTTTCGTAAGTTCGCGTTCAGAGTAGGTACACGGACCCATACACGGACCATGACACGGGGTCCGTGCCTTTGTTTCTTTCACGGTGTCATCCTTGCGAACCTACACGGACCCCCACCCGGACCTAAGCACGGGGTCCGTGCCTTCCTTTTTCTTCACGAGTCATTCCATCGCACCCACACGGACCCGGAGCCGGACCTGGGCACGGGGTCCGTGTACTTGAGTTTTGGGGAATATTATGGTATGCTTTGAGGTTTGATGTCTTGGTTTAGTGCAATGTTTAACAATGTCGAGTCACGGGAATTTTAGAACGTCCTGAGGAAATGTATGAACTCGTGGGTAAGCTTGACTGTTACGTTTAAGTTACACCCGTTAAGCTTATGAATTCACGTTAGTATGTTGCAGCAACGACCCCGCTTGAAGTCCAACGAATCCCTCAACGTCAAGTATGTATGTTGATGTGCAAGAAAATATTTTATTTTTGAGGTATGCTAAATGTCTTGTGACCAAATTATGAATGGGTTTGGAAGTCGGTGAACGTGGCCGAGGACCTCTCCACCCCGTTAAATTATGAACGGGTTAGATCGTGGTTGGAAAGCGTTAAATTATGAACGGGGACCAACCAGCCCGTTAAATTATGAACGGGGATCTCATGTATGTGGCAGTGGATACGTCCCTGTCAGCCCAGTACTGTGGTTTGTCTGATCAGGCATTTATTATGTATGGGTCACTTGCTTTGAAACATCCTCTACGCAAAAATGAAGTCATGTATGTTTAAGTATGATCAAGTATATAAGCATGTTTATGAAAACTTTCAAGTTATGGCACGTCTATGTACGTATGCAAGTTCAAGTTCATTTCAAATCCAATCTTCAAGTATGTATGTTCTATTTTAAAGTTGCATGTGGTTTTATTATGTAGTACTCGCTATTTCCAGTTTATACCTGTTGAGTCTTTAGACTCACTAGACTTGATCGATGCAGGTGAGGATGTCTATGAGGAGACCGGAGGTGGCGACCAAGGGGCAGGCTTGGACTGAGCGGAAGGCTAGACCCGAGGACCGCCCATGTTATTTTAACATTTTTATGCAAGTTTAAAATACTCTGATTTTTTTTTTATGTTTCGGTGAGAGATGTTTGGGACAAGTATTTTGTTAGCAAGTTTTATTGGTGTTGGATGATTTCAATATTTTTACGAACGATGAGTTGACGACCGTATGGATGTTTATATTCAAGAAAATTTTTAATTTTTCCGCAAATTTTAAATAGTAAAGAATACGGTTCGTTACATAGACCCTGTTTATTATAATTGATTAAATTGTCCCGATGATGATTAAGAATTTGATTAGCGTCCGGGTCCCCACATCTTGACTGGAAGAAAATGCGCTGACTTGGTCAACCGATCAACATTAACCCAAATAGAGTTATAACCTTTTTGCGTTCTAGGAAGACCAATCACGAAGTCCATTGTAATATGCTCCCATTTTCATTGAGGAATCGGCAATGACTGCAATGTCCCAGCAGGTTTCTGGTGTTCGATTTTCATCTGCTGACAAGTTAGACACTGAGAAATAAATATGGCAATATCCTTCTTCATACCTGGCCACCAATAGAGCCTACGACGATCCTGATACATCTTGGTACCACCTGGATGTATCGAGTATGGGGCGGTATGTGCCTCTGTCAAGACAACTCGCCGAATATCATCACCAGTAGGAATACATATACGGCCTCTGAATGTCATTAAACCATCTCTATTCATCCCAAACTCTGAATTACCTCTCTCTTCTGCTCTGGCTCTCATCTCTATCAATTGTACATCATTGGCCTGCTCTCTAAGGATCATGTCCGTCAATATAGGCCGAATGATCAACGCTGAAAAGCGAGCAATAATTCCCGGTACTACCATAACTATCTCTTCTCGTTGCAAGTCTAACAACAACGGCTTCTGATGTTAGAGTAGGTGCCCCGTTGAGCCAAGTGTTGGCCGAGGGTTCATGTTTACACTCTATGTATAAACAATCTTTATTTTAATAATATTTGAAATTATAGTTTTGGCACTTCTTTATCTGTATACCCATGCTAGTTGCATAGATAAAGCCCTTGATATACAAATAGTATAAAGAATATGAGATGCTCATATGATGAGTATCATGAAACTCATATTTGTAATATTGTATATTCTAAACAAATCCTAGTCGATTCAGCCGCCGCTATGAAGGATATAGGCCGCTCGAGTTTGAGACTAGTATCTGCGATGTGAGTACCAAGTTTCATTGGTAGGGGACATTGTGATGTCCGAGCATGCAGATAGGTGCTCCTGGTAGAGTGCACTGAACAACCCTCCATAAGGGACTTTCCAAGTGGTTCTCACTTATCGAGTGGAAACGTCCTAGTTTATGGTTGTACACCATTAGTCCTTATGACCCGGGACAACATTGAGACTCTATGTGCTAGCATTGCACTTTGACTTGTTTACCGACTCTTTAGGGGTCATCAAGTGGCAAGGTTGGGTGTTCTGTCGAAACATATAGGAGTCGATGCATTGTAGTCGGGGATTCACCGCTTACCTTCGGGTATGGATATCCTATGTGATCTCATGTGTATGTAGTTTGAAATCTCTGATCAGAGTATGGTGGTAATTATGAAAGGAGTTTCATAGATTATACCATCGATGCAACTACAACATGACACATAGTATCGATTCTTTGACAACTCTCGATATACCAATGGTTGTCGAATCGGTCGGGATACATGAGTTGAAGGGACCGTACTGTACGCTAACCATAATTGAATGGTTCTTGCAGGCACTATCATTTGATACCTAGGGAATCATGTAAGCGATGCTGCTAGGCGTTTAACATGATTGGTTGTGTACTATCAGACTTGAGTTCTGACGTTTTTATTATCAAGGAGTTTATAAGTAAGAATGGAGCAATTGGGGTATGCTCATATAAGGACATGTTTAGTCAGAATCACATGGAGATGTGAAACCCACGGCTAGTTGTATCAATGAACCATTGAGGGCCACACAAATACTAGCTTTCTAGATCCCGTTGAGAAGTAAAATAGTTCAATGTGTTGAACGGCTTATAAAGGAGTTTATAAGCGTAAGGAAAAATAGAAGTATGACTTCTTTAAGGAGAATGTAACTTTTAATTTGAGGAAGTGTTCCTAAATTAAAAGTTGGCCAAACAAATAATGTATTTGAAAATTGTGATTTTCATAAACATTATTATGGACTAAATTAAATTAATTCAAGTGTTGAATTAATTAAACACTAGTGGACCTAGTAGAGTCCAAATAATTAAATTAATTCAAGTGTTGGATTAATTAAATAACATTGGGCCTTGTAGAGCCCAATTAGAAACAATTATTAAACTAGTAGCTTTGAGTAATATCAAGTAAAGGTTAAATGGTCTCAAATGTGTTCGAGACAATTTAAATAAAAGTCCATGGGCTTTATAATTGTTACAAGCCCAAGTAAAATGCATACTTGGAAGGTGAAGGGTTGGAGATATCTTTTTAGTTAATTGCATGGCATGCACATGCACCTTTTTGCTTTAATTTTTTCTACAACCAAGAAAATACTCCTCTCTCTCTCCTACAACACATGTTGGCCGAAATTTGCAAGGGATTCTCCTCCATTTTTGTTCTTCAATTATTGAGGAAACAATATACTTCTCAAAGAAAAATACCTTACATTTTCTAGTGCAAGTGTAAGGTGGTTCTAGCTAGTTGGTGGTGGGCTTGATATTGAGCAAGGTGTGCTCTTGGAAGCTTGAAGATTGTCTTGCCATCAAGAGCTTAGTTGTATATCACCTAAGTTGAAGCCAACATCAATCTTTTAAGATTGATAGGTATATTTTCTTAAAACACCCTATGTATGACATATTTCGTGTTTTTCGTATTTGCTACACATTATAGGCTTAGGGTGTTCGAAATTTTCATGCTAGAAAATTATTTTGAAACTTCAGTTGCGCATTTGAACACCTTAATTGATCCTCTTTGAAGTGGTATCAGAGCTAAGGATACTATTTTGTGTAGCATATACATAATATTATATTGAGGTCGATTTCTAACAGCATGAGATGTATTTTTGCAACAAAATCAAGGCCAAGAGAAAGGGGATTTTCTTGCAGCATGTTGCTGCCCATTTCGGGCAGCTCGGGCTGCCCGAGGGGCTGCCCATTTCGGGCAGCAAGGGCAGCCCCTCGGCTGCCCGAACCCCTGCTTTAAAAATAAAAAAAAAATTTGTAAATTGGCCGGAACCCGGCGACGGCAATGACGACTAGGGTTTTCAAAAGTGTTTTGGATTATCAAAGTGTCATGGGCTTTGATGTTGTTGGGCCATTAGATGGCTAACATATTTGTGAAATTTAAATGGGCCAAAATATTTTTGGTGAAAAATGATTTTTTGGGACTTAAGTTTAAATTTACAAAAGTTGCAAATATTTTCTCATGAAATAAATAATTTAAGTTGGACTTTAATTATTTATAGTAAATGGTGATTTACAAGAAATTCGGTTATAAATAAATTAATTGGAAGGTAGACAAATGTGTTTGTATACTTTGTTAATTTAGTTTATAATCGTGGCGGTTAGCGATTGGATCAAGATATATAATATTGGATCAATTAATTATTGTGATAATTAATTGATGGTGTATGATATGTGATATTATGCATGAAGGATGATCAAAAGCCCAAGCCCAATTTGCTAGGTGTATGCTAGGATATTTTGTGTTGAATGATTGTAATAATTATCAAATTTAAAGTGAGCTTGGTTTATGGCCCGTTCCCACCCCATGAGATGTATCCCTATTTACCATGGATATTTATTTGTAAATATTAGAATAGTGGAAGATCAAGATTGGAAGATGGTGGCCTTGATGATTATGAAGATCGAAGATATGTAAATATTGGAAGCTTATGTAATAGTTGCATTTGCATCCCTTGCATTTCCCTAGGATTGGACCTAGGCCCGTGCTTAGCTCACACGGGCCATTAGTATTGGGGCGATTGATCATCCTTATTTTGTTTACTGTTTATAATATATGCATGATATGATATAAATAATGAGTATGTGCGTTATTATTAAGATAATAACAAAGTTACATGAATCGGGCAAACATACGATCAAACATGGCGAGTTTTTTTATTAAAATTAATGATGAGACCTTTCAAAATTAAAAACACTCATTTTGAATAAGATTCAAAATTAATATCAAGCCCGAAAAGGGGAATTATAAATTTTTTTATAATTTCCATGTCTTCCATCGACAATGGGTGCATGATGAACGCTACCCGTGCTCGGTGCTCAGCTCATATTATTGGGGGGGGGGGGGGGGCCCTGGGTGCCGGAAAGCTGTGACATCCATTGACATGGAGATGTGAACTACGTGGAACTCCCATGATTTCGGCTCATATTATCGAGGGAACTAATGGCGACCGTCCATTAAGGTTCAACATCGATGGGTAAGGCTTGACACGTAAAGATGAACGACGTCATATTATTGGGTCCTAATCAAACGTGAGACAAAAGTTTACGTAGAGAGTTGCATGGTGATGCAATTGGAAACTACCTTTTAGGAATTGTGATTGGCTGATATTATTCGGGATCATAATTCGCTAATTGGACCTTGCGTACCTACTGAGTAAAAGAGTTTCCCGTTTTCACTAGAGGGTAGTGAAAGATGTCAAAACAGTGGGAGTAAACATTTATAAAGTAAAAGTCCATACTTTATATCTTATTAAATATTTTAAAATAGTCATTAACATTTATCTGTTTTACTTTTCAGTACAAATTTGACAATGTCTTCGATTCGCAATCCGTTATCTGCTATACTCGAAAAACACGTTTAAACCGGACCTAATTACCTCATTTGGCTAAGAAACCTATAGATCGGCTTGAATTCGGAAAGGATAGCATATACACTGACTGAGTCGCCCCCTGTTGAGGCTCCGACTGACTGCACTCCTGAGGAATTGCAGACTTACAAGGAATGGTGTGACCATGACTTGAAAGCCAGGTGTTATATGCAGGCTTCTATGAACGATGAGCTGCAGAGGCGTTTTGAGGATGCGAAGAGTGCTGCTGACATTCATTTGCATCTCAAGGAGCTCTTTGGTGAGCAGACGCGGCCTCTTAGGCATTCTACCGTCAAGGAGCTGATCACTTTGCGCATGCGAGATGGGGCCTCGGTACATGAGCATGGCATGAAGATGATTGGGCTCGTGGACAAGCTCGTTGGCATGGATCTGGTGTTGCCTTTGGAGTTGACCACCGGCGTGTTCCTTTTGTCACTGCATAGCTCATTTGATCCTTTTGTGGTGAATTTCAATATGAACAAGATGGAGCCGACCCTTGAGGAGTTGGAGAACATGCTTGTGACCTTTTAGTCCACCATCAAGAAAGAGAAGCCGGTTCTTTATGTGGGTTATTCATCTGGTACGAAGACCGATCCACGTGGGAAGGGAAAGAAGCGTTCTTTCCAACGTCCCAAGAAGAACGTTCCCTTGAAGAGGCAGACTCCGATTCCCGCTGTGGCAGCCATACCAGTGAAGGCTGACAAGACTGCTGATATTTGTCATCACTGCAAGAAGCCTGTACATTGGAGGCGTAATTGCATGGAGTATCTTGCCCAGAAGAGTTCTGGAAACGGTATGTTCTATATTAAAGTAAACATTTCAATTAACTCTACTTCTTGGGTATTGGATACCGGCTGTGGCTCACATCTCTGTAATGATTTGCAGGTGATGGGAAGAAGTAGAAGGCTTAGGGAAGGTGAGACCTTCTTGAGGATGGGCAATGGAGCAAGAGTTGCTGCCAAGGCCGTAGGAGATGTTTACTTATTGTTGAACAATGATTTTAAGTTGATTTTGAGAGATGTTTTGTTTGTATCAGATTTGGTGAAAAACATTATTTCCATTTCTATGTTTGATAAAGATGGATTTTCTTGTTTATTTAGCAAAGGTGTTTGCAACATTTACAAGAATGAATGTTTAATTGGTACTGGAGAACTTGAAAACGATCTCTACACCTTAAAATTGAAAGATATTCCACTAAACAATGTCCAAGCAATAACAACAACAAACAAGCGAAAACAAGATACTCTAAATTCGGCACAATTGTGGCATGCTCGATTAGGACATATTTCCCTAAGAAGGATGAACAAGTTAGTGGGAGTAGGCATGTTTGATATGTATGATATAAATGCTCTCACGACTTGTGAATCCTGCCTAAAAGGAAAGATGACCAAAATTCCCTTTAAGGGCCAAGTGGAGCGAGCCAAAGGGTTATTGGATTTGTTCCATACCGATGTGTGCGGTCCGCTTAGCATCACCACTAAGCATGGACATGCTTACTTCATAACCTTTACCGATGACTTTTCGAGGTACGGGTATGTGTATTTGATGAAATACAAGTCTGAAGCCTTTGAAAGGTTCAAAGAATTAAGAAGTGAAGTAAAGAAACAGTTGGGACGAAGCATCAAGACACTTCGATCTGATCGAGGTGGTGAGTACTTGAGTGCCGAGTTCCAAGAGTATCTTAGGGAGAACGGGATTCTCTCGCAGTGGACTCCGCCCGCTACACCGCAGTTGAATGGTGTTTCGGAGCGTCGTAACCGGACTTTGATGGACATGGTTCGGTCTATGATGGGGTTCACGGAGTTGCCGCCATCCTTTTGGGGATATGCGCTTGAGACAGCGGCACTGTTGTTGAACAATGTCCATTCAAAGGCAGTTGATAAGACACCATATGAGATATGGATGGGTAAGCCTCCCAAGTATTCTTATCTTAGAATATGGGGGTGCCCTGCTTATGTGAAGCAGATAGTGGGAGATAAATTGGATAGTCGATCCATTTTATGTTACTTTGTGGGATATCCAAAGAATTCTGTTGGACATTATGTCTATCATCCCCAAGAAACAAAGGTGTTTGTTTCTAGGAATGCAACCTTTTTGGAAAAGAAATTTCTATTGGATAGAAAAGGGGGGATGATAGAACTCGAAGAGGTTCGAGAGACACCCACAATTATAGAACCCACACCCGAAGAGCCAAGAGAGGAGATACAAGCTCCTAGAAGATCCGAGAGAGTCTCGAGACCACCTATGAGGTATGGTCTGCTTCTTGAAGAGGGTCATGATGAGCCTAACCATGCATGTGATCCAAGGACCTTCAAGGAAGCATTATTTGATGCCGATTCATCCAAGTGGCTTGAAGCAATGGAATCTGAGATGAATTCCATGCATTCGAACCAAGCGTGGAATCTCGTGGATTCACCTGAGGGAATTGTTCCCATAGGGTGTAAATGGATTTAAAAGAGAAAACTTGGGGCGGATGGGAAGGTATTGACCTTCAAGGCTGTGGGGACCCGGGCTCTAACTCAGTTCTTTTCGGGATTAATTGGATCATTGTTAAAATATACGGGTCAAAATTTTGCTTTTAACATTAAATCACATGTTTATAACTTAAGCAAAAGATAGTTCTATATTTATTTCATTACAACAAACATAATATACATGTCTTGTTTTGTCCATATTCTACAAACAAGTATTTAAGTACAGTACATGTCAAAAGTACAACTACTAGTTCATCTTCTACGCCCGTGATCACCACGCTATGTCCATCTCTCATCTCTGTCGCGACCCTGATCCTGCCCCCCCTGTTGTTATGCACACATACAGACATAACAACATTCGGAAACTCCGGTGAGAACAAATCCCAGTATAAAACATATATGCATGCTGATACATAATCATAAATCATGAATGCAAGCAATAACAATGGGTTCCATAGTCTATGAAACCAATCTATATAAACATGCAATTCAAATCATGTCTTGACTCGACTCAACTCTAACTCTAGGGATCCCGGTATGAATAAGACGTCGCTGTTTGTCACCTACCCTCCCAATCGAGGTGACGGTACGTCTTATTCCTAGACTACGGTCAGGTCTGTATCGAATATCTACAATCGGAGGAAGTCTGCTCCTATGCGTCGATACACCGAACGTCTAGAAGTTTGGCAAATCTGCCAATGACTCTCCTATCTTAGATGCATGAATATAAATCTATAAATGCATAATCGAATCAAAAGATTTGAATATAAATCTATAAACAAATAATAATCATATCGAAAGATAAACAACTATTCTAGTATGTGATTTTGTTGGGAAACTCAAATTGAATCTCATTTGAGTTGTATCTCCCCAAAGTCACATGAGTTATACCTTTCGTCGAACAATCTGTCGTAATCGAAGTCTCGATGTCGAATCTGTCAATATCAATCTGAAATGGCAATGTTGACACACATTGTATCAATCTCTAATCTCAATCAACACATCCAATTCAATACTTGACCTTGGTACTATTTGACGGCATAACGACGTAATTCTCAATACCGGTCAATCCAACTCTCACATATATCAACAATTCACAAGTCTCAACTCATAATCATCACAATATATACCCCATCATATCAAAATCGGTACCTCCTCATCCACATACAAGCTGGAATTTCATACAAATCGCATACGATATCCGATAATCGATCTGTTTACGATTCTACGACATCTATAATCTCAAGAACATATAATCACAAGTATATCAGAATTGCTCCAACATGTATATTTTAAAACATGCTGAAAAGATATAGAAAGTATACCCTTTTTGAAGCCCTTGTCAAGAGGAACACGAATCTCGTCTCGGATTTAAGTTTGGATGTGTAATTCTTTCAAAATCATAACCTTAAAACATAAGGAATTGAAGCTTCTCCCCACTCTCTCTCGTTCTCAGCTGATGGAAGTTGTGAAAGTGAAGACTCAGCACATTTCTATTTATATATATGCCATGTGTCTTCATAAGAAACAAGGGTGGCTTTCCCGCATGCAGCACCGCGAGTGCGCTCCTTCTAGACCGCAGGTGCGCTCAAGCTTCGGCAGTCTATTCATTTTCCAAAATCGACGACCGCGGGTGCGCTACATATAAGACCGCTGGTGCGGTGACATCAACGCGGGTGCGGTTAAGTTTGAACCGCGGGTGCGGTGTCATTTCTGTAAATAATTCCCAACTCTCTGTCCATCAACCGCGGGTGCACTCTTTCTTGGACCGCGGGTGCGGTCTGCCCTTCATTCAAAATTCTAATTTTTCATGTCTCTCCTTCCTCCATCTCATTTATTGCTTCTCATTACATGTCATACATTCTCATATCTTTGAATATTGCATCAATGAAGACTAATAATTCTCAGGCCTTACATTTCTCCCCCTCTAAGAAATGATTTCGTCCTCGAAATCGCAAGTCATCAATCATATCATAAATGAAAAACAATATAATTAAAAGCTGAATAAATACTCACATCATGTAAACAACTCGGGATATCTCTGTCTCATATCTGCTTCTGTCTCCCAAGTCGCTTCCTTGATGCCATGATGACTCCACTGGACTTTCACTAGCGGAATAGTCTTCTTCCTGAGCTGCTTTTCTTTCCGATCAAGAATCTGTATCGGTTGCTCAACATAACTTAACGTCTGATCAAGCTCGGCTTCGTCAGGCGGAATGACATGAGAAGCATCAGGCATATATCTACGCAGCATTGATACATGAAATACGTCATGTATTCCGGATAGAGAAGGAGGAAGAACTAGTCGATAGGCTCGATCGCCAATCTTTTCAAGTATCTCATAAGGAACGATGTATCTAGGAGACAACTTCTCGTGTTTGCCAAATCTGACAATGCCTCTGAAAGGAGAAATCTTCAAAAACACTCTGTCTCCTTGTTCAAATACTAACGGTCTACGTCTGATATTGGCATACTTCGCTTGCCTATCCTGTGCCGTTTTCATCCTCTTCTGAATTATCTTTACTTTCTCTGTCGTCTCACGGATCATATCAGGCCCAAGTTCTAGTACCTCAGATATATCATCCCAATATAGAGGAGATCTGCACTTCTTGCCATATAATGCTTCAAACGGAGCCATCTCTATGCTCGTTTGATAGCCGTTGTTGTACGAGAATTCACACAACGGTAGTGAATCTTGCCAACTAGTGCCGAAATCTAGCACTACAGCTCTCAACATGTCCTCTAAAGTCTGGATAGTTCGCTCTGACTGTCCATCTGTCTGGGGATGATAGGCAGTACTCAGGTGCAATGTCGTACCTAAGGCTTGCTGCAAACTGTGCCAAAAGTGTGAAGTGAATCGTGGATAACGATCTGATACGATAGACTTTGGCACACCATGCAATCTGACTACTTCTCTGATATAGATCTCGTCCATCTGATCGTGTCTGTATGTCATTCTGTGAAACGTCCTGCCCTTTTTATTGCTTTAAAAGTACTAGAATTTTTTTTTTTAAAACACTCAATTTTCGGCCATGTACCTTTCTCACATGAAAATATTTTTATAAAATATTTTACCCTTTAAAATTAAACATTAACCAACTAGCATTTTAAAAACCAAGTGCAATAGTGATCAAATGAAATCGTCGCATATTTTACCAAACCTAAAAAACAATAATTTGAAAAGAATAGCCCATACTATACCTCTCAAAAATCTCTCAAATGCATAAATAAATAAACTTAAAAATCTTTAAATAAAATCATAAAGCATGAGTCAAAAGTCATAATGCGGAAAAAGTAGAAGCGCTGGTCCTCGGGTTGTGTGCGCCTTCAGTCCAGTCAAATCACCCGTCAAGTCCTCCGTCAAACTCACCTGCATCCATCACACCTAGTGAGTCTAAAGACTCAACACACCATAATCTTTATAACGAGTAATACGTAATACAGTCAACATATAACGGTGAAAAATACTTGTACTTAAAATATCGTTTTCATGAAGATGCATAAACATAAACATTTTCGTAAACATTTTCATGATGCATAAAACTTTAAACATAAACATTTTCATAAAATACTTTTTCATTACATGCAATCATAAAACTTAAATTTTTCCTTTTTCCTCAACATGACATGACATAAAACCTTTAACATGATCATGAACATTTTCCTTTTCTTTTTCTCTTTTCTTTTGTTGAATTCAGATCGTTAATTGTGACTTTTCTGATCATGCTCATGAGGGTCGATGGATCCATCTACATAAAACCACAGTACTGGGCGGCGGGGGACCCCAGCAACACTCTCACCGGTCAACTGGGCCCTGGCCTATCATGATTCGAATAGAAATACGATCGTCGGGGCTTCCTCTGTGGCCTTTTCCCATAAATGGGCTCCCTCTAGGGCCTTTTCCCCTCACGATATTCCCATTCTTCCGTTACCACAAAACCGTTACCACATATCCGTTACCACATATTCGCAATGATGGAAACACGGTCGTCGGGCTCCCACTGGGACCATAACCCTCACGACGTCGCCAACATTAACGAATTAGTCACAATTATTTCACATCCTTCAACATTTTTCACTCACATCACTTTAGAAAAATCATGAATATCATTACGTTTTTCATTTTTGAAACCAAGCACGCAACATGTATTTTAAATGTCTTCTTAAATCATAAAAATCCCTTAGACATTTAAAAATCATCATTTAATCATGAACAATTCATAAACATTTAAAAATAATCACATTTTCATAAAAATAGCATTTAGGGCACTGCCATGACGTTTACTAATTTCTAGGTGTAAAAAGACCGTTTTACCCCTAGATGTAAAATTCCTTGGTTTTGACTTTTATCTTGATTTCATGACTCTAGCATGTCCCAAATAATTATTTAAGCCTACAAGAATTTTTTCATATTTTTATTTAGCTTAAATCGAGAACTTTTAATTTAATCTTTAAATAAGACGTATTAATACGTTTTAATCCCGAATTAAACCAAACCTTAATATAAAATTTCCAAATTAAAAACTTAGACTTCTAATAATTATTTAAGCTTAACCCTAATTTTTCATAATTTTATAAGGCATAAAACTAGGTGTTTCAATTAGTTATTTAATTAGCGTTTCATGTGGCGATTAAATCCCGAATAAATCCAAAACTCATTATTTTGATCCCAAATTTTAAACATAGCATTTTTAAGATTTATTCTACCCTTCCAAGTCATGAGCCACCCCCATGGACCCATGGATTCAATTTTTGTCTTTAAAATCTCGTTTTTGACCCTTCGACGAACACACCGAGCCATCTCCTAATTTACCCGAGCCACGCCCGAGCCAACTTGAACCAAAACCTAGCCAACCCATCTAGGGACCCTACTGTGTAAGCCCAGCCAGAAAAACCAGCTTTGGCCCGCTCAAAAACCTTCCTGAAACTGAACCCAAAATCTGCATGTTTTGTGCGTGACACTTACCACCTTACCAAGACTCCTAGCCAACTAGGACTCCTCTATCCACCAAACCAACGATCACCTAGGACCCTCACCAACCCTGGACCACGCCCAGACTCGAGCCAGACCAATCCAGCCCCTAGAACCCGAGCTGCGAACCACTGGACTACATGACAGCAACTTACGTGTGTTTATGGTGCTCCCTTGCTTCTCACGTTCCTCTCGAGCCAGCAGAAACCCGAGCCGCCCCAGCCCCTGTCCAGACCCTAGAGCACTCTCGTGGGACCCTAAGGACCCAGCCTAGCCTAGGCCAAACCCCCTGGCCGAGCCATCTCTCCCTGCACCACTTCTTCAACCTGCGCTACTCTCCCTAAAGCTCTCGGGTGGAGTCCTAGCTTGCTAGGACTCCTCCCAGCCCTCATAACTCGGGTCCTAGCATGGCTAGGACCCTGCCCCCGACCCTTCAAGGACCCTAGCCAAGCCCTGGTCCCAACCAAAGTCAAGCCAAGCATCCAAGTCCATAACCCTCAAACCCCATGCTACCCGATGGCATCCAGCTTGTTCTTATTCACGTTTGCAGCCTATTGGGGTAAATTGGGACTCTCTAAAACATGTAAAATCAACCCTCAACCCTATCCTAATCATGGCAGCCCCTTTATATCATATTAAACATGATTTTGGATGAAAATACAAGCTTTAAAATTGACATATGCCACAAAAACGAAAATTGTTTCATGATGCACTTGTTTTTCATGCAAATTCAATTAAATAAAATATTATGGTGTGATAGATGTTTGAAAGAAAGAATATGGCGTGCCTTTGCGTATTTAACGCACGATTATTCGTTGACGATTGAAGAACGATGACCCGAAGATCCTTGGCTTGAATTTTTCTTTGCAACCTTCGAAAATTCCTTTTGAAAATTGTGTGTGTGCCGTGAAGAATTTTGTAAGGGGAGAGTTTGATTTGTTTGTGGGTGTGTGGCCGTGACAATGATGGGTTGGGGTAGGTTTTAGCTTTTAAATAACACTTAGAATCCTAATTAAATTCTAATTGCTAGTTTAGGCCCATTAACGACTTAATTAAGCCTACTTAGCCCATTAGTAATTAATTAAAATATTTAAAATAATTTTGCTTAAATAAGTTTGTGAATTTATTAGCCGGGTTGCCAAAACGTTTGCATTTTTGTTGAAAATCTAACACCGATAAAAATTACGTCCCGGCGTATAAATTCATCTCAAAACCCCTTATTTTCAAAAATAATAAAAAACATCACCCATATTTTAAATAATTAAAAACAATTATCCAATAAAAACATTTTCTATTTTTCAGCCCTCGGTCTCCGTTCCTCGATCGCAACTCGAATAACCTTTAAAAAATATATTTTAATGCAATAATGTAGAAAAATATATTTTAAACATGCAAATATGCACAACATAGTTAATTAATGCAATTAAAACAATTAATTAAAATACAGGAGAATTTAATAATTTGCATGCATGTGGTTCGCGTGGACTTTAAAATTTTTGGGGCGTTACATTCTGTATGGAATAAAACAAGCCGATTTGGTCAATCTGTCAATAATGACCCAAATCGCGTCACAGTCCCGGGATGATCGAGATAACTTCGTCACGAAATCCATGGAAATGTGATCCCATTTCCATTCTGGAATAGATAGGCTCTGAAGTAAACCTCCGGGCTTCTTTCTTTCAGCCTTCACCTGTTGGCAATTTAAGCACTTAGACACAAATTCTGAAATATCTGATTTCATCTGTTTCCACCAGAATTGTGTCTTCAGATCGTTGTACATCTTACGGCCTCCAGGATGAATACTAAACCGACTACAGTGCGCTTCTGACATAATCTGTTGTTTCAAGTCTGAAACATCTGGCACTACAAGACGGTTATTCACATACAGAACAAAATCATGTACCTGATATTCAGACTGATGTCCTGATCTGACCATCTGAATCGACTTCTGCACATTCTGATCAGTTCTTTGTGCCTCTTTAATCCTCATAATCAAGTCTGGCTCAACTTGAATCGAAGCAAGTCTCAGCAGTCTACTATCGGTGTCAAATGCTAAACCAGACAAACAGCAATCTTCTTCGGTACCTCCTCATACACATACAAGTTGGAATTTCATACAAATCGCATACGATATCCGATAATCGATCTGTTTACGATTCTACGACATCTATAATCTCAATAACATATAATCACAAGTATATGAGCATTGCTCCAACATGTATATTTCAAAACATGCTGAAAAGATATATAAAGTATACCCTTTTTGAAGCCCTTGTCAAGAGGAACACGAATCTCGTCTCGGATTTAAGTTTGGATGTGTAATTCTTTCAAAATCATAACCTTAAAACATAAGGAATTGAAGCTTCTCCCCACTCTCTCTCGTTCTCAGCTGATGGAAGTGGTGAAAGTGAAGACTCAGCACATTTCTATTTATATATATGCCATGTGTCTTCATAAGAAACAAGGGTGGCTTTCTCGCATGCAGCACCGCTGGTACGCTCCTTGTAGACCGCAGGTGCGCTCAAGCTTCGGCAGTCTATTCATTTTCCAAAATCGACGACCGCGGGTGCGCTACATATAAGACCGCTGGTGCGGTGAAATCAACGTGGGTGCGGTTACGTTTGAACCGCGGGTGCGGTGTCATTTCTGTAAATAATTCCCAACTCTCTGTCCATCAACCACGGGTGAACTCTTTCTTGGACCGCGGGTGTGGTCTGCCCTTCATTCAAAATTCTAATTTTTCATGTCTCTCCTTCTCCCATCTCATTTATTGCTTCTCATTACATGTCATGCATTCTCATATCTTTGAATATCGCATCAATGAAGACTAATAATTCTCAGGCCTTACAAAGGCGCAATTGGTAGCAATGGGATATACACAAAGACAAGGAGTTGACTTTGAGGAAACCTTTTCTCCAGTTGCAATATTCAAGTCGATAAGGATATTGCTAGCCATAGCTGCATGGTATGACTATGAGATATGGCAGATGGATGTCAAGACAGCCTTTCTTAATGGGGATATTAAGGAAGATATTTACATGTCTCAACCTGAAGGGTTTACATCTGTCGGAAGTGAGCATATGGTATGCAAACTTCAAAGATCTATTTATGGTCTAAAGCAGACATCTAGGAGTTGGAACCTTAGATTCGATAGTACAATCAAACAGTTTGGTTTTACTAAGAATCCTGAGGAACCCTGCGTGTATAAGAAGGTCAGTGGGAGTGCTATGACATTCCTGGTGCTTTATTTTGATGACATTCTACTCATTGGGAATGATGTAGGAATGTTGAAATCAACCAAGATATGGTTAGCGAGTAAGTTCTCGATGTAGGACTTGGGTGAAGCATCTTTTGTATTGGGAATACAGATCTATAAAGATAGATCAAGAAGATTGCTTGGTCTCACCCAGTCCACATACATTGATACCATCGTGAAGATGTTCTCGATGGATGAGTCCAAGAGAGGACATCTACCAATGTGTCATGGCGTGTCCCTATCCAAGTCTATGTCTCCCAAGACTGATGCAGAGATAGAGGCGATGACACGCATTCCATATGCATCTGCGATTGGTAGCATCATGTATGGGATGATATCTACACGTCCTGACGTGGCTTTCGCACTAAGTGTAGTGAGTAGATATCAATCGAACCCTGGTCTTCCACATTGGAAAGCTGTGAAAGACATCCTCAAGTATTTCAGAAGGACCAATAAGTTGTTCTTGGTCTATGGGGGGTGGAGAACTGAAATTGGAAGGCTATACCGACTCTAGCTTCTAAAGCGATATCGATGACTCGAAGTCAACCTCTGGATTCAAATTCATGCTCAATGGTGCTGCTGTCTCTTGGAAGAGTTCCAAGCAAGACAGTACAGCGGATTCCACCACTGAGGCAGAAAACATTGCTGCATCAGCTGCAGCAAAGGAGGCTGTTTGGATAAGGAATTTCGTCCAAGAGTTGGGCGTCATTCCTAATGGAGTTGCTCCTGTCCCGGTGTTTTGTGACAACACGGGAGCCATTGCTCAAGCAAAGGAGCCAAGGTCTCATCAGAAGTCCAAACATGTATTGAGAAAGTACCACATCCTCCGAGAGATTGTGGAAAGAGGAGAAGTCTCGATTGACGAATTCGGCTCCGCAGATAATGTTGCTGATCCGCTAACTAAGCCTTTACCTGGACCATTATTCGAGAAGCATCGCGAATCGATGGGTTTGAAGCATATGGGTAGTTGGCTCTAGTGCAAGTGGGAGATTGTTAGAGTAGGTGCCCGTCGAGCCAAGTGTTGGCCGAGGGTTCATGTTTAAACTATGTATAAATAATCTTTATTTTAATAATATTTCAAATTATTGTTTTGGCACTTCTTTATCTGTATACCCATGCTAGTTTCATAGATAAAGCCCTTGAATATACAAATAGTAGAAAGAATATGAGATGCTCATATGATGAGTATCATGAAACTCATATTTGTAATACTGTATATTCTAAACAGTTCCTAGTCGATTCAGCCGCCGCTATGAAGGATATAGGCTGCTCGAGTTTGAGACTAGTATTTGCGAAGTGAGTACCAAGTTTCATTGGTAGGGGACATTGTGATGTCCGAGCATGCAGATAGGTGCTCCTGGTAGAGTGCACTGAACAACCCTCCATAAGGGACTTTTCAAGTGGTTCTCACTTATCGAGTGGAAACGTCCTAGTTTTTGGTTGTACACCATTAGTCCTTATGACCCGGGACAACATTGAGACTCTATGTGCTAGCATTGCACTTTGACTTGTTTACCGACTCTTTAGGGGTCATCAAGTGGCAAGGTTGGGTGTTCTGTCGAAACATATAGGAGTCGATGCATTGTAGTCGGGGATTCACCGCTTACCTTCGGGTATGGATATCCTGTGTGATCTCATGTGTTTGTAGTTTGAAATCTCTGATCAGAGTATGGTGGTAATTATGAAAGGAGTTTCATAGATTACACCATCGATGCAACTACGACAGGACACATAGTATCGATTCATTGACAACTCTCAATATACCAATGGTTGTCGAATCGGTCGGGATATATGAGTTGAAGGGACCGTACTGTACGCTAACCATAATTGAATGGTTCTTGCTGGCACTATTATTTGATACCTAGGGAATCATGTAAGCGATGCTGCTAGGCGATTAACATGATTGGTTGTGTACTGTCAGACTTGAGTTCTGACGTTTTTATTATCAAGGAGTTGATAAGTAAGAATGGAACAATTGGGGTATGCTCATATAAGGACATGTTTAGTCAGAATCACATGGAGATGTTAACCCACGGCTAGTTGTATCAATGAACCATTGAGGGCCACACAAATACTAGCTTTCTAGATCCCGTTGAGAAGTAAAATAGTTCAATGTGTTGAACGGCTTATAAAGGAGTTTATAAGCGTAAGAAAAAATAGAAGTATGACTTCTTTAAGGAGAATGTAACTTTTAATTTGAGGAAGTGTTCCTAAATTGAAAGTTGGCCAAACAAATAATGTATTTGAAAATTGTGATTTTCATAAACATTATTATGGACTAAATTAAATTAATTCAAGTGTTGAATTAATTAAACACTAGTGGACCTAGTAGTGTCCAAATAATAAAATTAATTCAAGTATTGGATTAATTAAATAACATTGGGCCTTGTAGAGCCCAATTAGAAACAATTATTAAACTAGTGGACTTGAGTAATATCAAGTAAAGGTTAAATGGTCTCAAATGTGTTCGAGACAATTTAAATAAAAGTCCATGGGCCTTGTAATTGTTACAAGACCAAGTAAAATGCATGCTTGGAAGGTGAAGGGTTGGAGACATCTTTTTAGTTAATTGCATGGCATGCACATGCACCTTTTTGCTTTAATTTTTTCTACAACCAAGAAAATACTCCTCCCTCTCTCCTACAACACATGTTGGCCGAAATTTGCAAGGGATTCTCCTCCATTTTTGTTCTTCAATTGTTGAGGAAACAATATACTTCTCAAAGAAAAATACCTTACATTTTCTAGTGCAAGTGTAAGGTGGTTCTAGCTAGTTGGTGGTGGGCTTGATATTGAGCAAGGTGTGCTCTTGGAAGCTTGAAGATTGTCTTGCCATCAAGAGCTTAGTTGTATATCAACTAAGTTGGAGCCAACATCAATCTTTTAAGATTGATAGGTATATTTTCTTAAAACATCCTATGTATGACATATTTCGTGTTTTTCTTATTTGCTACACATTATAGGTTTAGGGTGTTCGAAATTTTCATGCTAGAAAATTATTTTGAAACTTCTGTTGCGCATTTGAACACCTTAATTGATCCTCTTTCAAGTGGTATCAGAGCTAAGGATACTATTTTGTGTAGCATATACATAATATTATATTGAGGTCAATTTCTAACCGCATGAGATGTATTTTTGCAACAAAATCAAGGCCAAGACAAAGGAGATTTTCGGGCAGCTCGGGCTGCCCGAGGGGCTGCACGAAACCCTCCTTTAAAAATTAAAAAAAAAATTTGTAATTTGGCTGGAATCCGGCGACGGCAATGACGACTAGGGTTTTCAAAAGTGTTATTGATTATCAAAGTGTCATGGGCCTTGATGTTGTTGGGCCATTAGATGGCTAACATATTTGTGAAATTTAAATGGGCCAAAATGTTTTTGGTGAAAAATGATTTTTTGGGCCCTTAAGTTTAAATTTACAAAAGTTGCAAATATTTTCTCATGAAATAAATAATTTAAGTTAGACTTTAATTATTTATAGTAAATGATGATTTACAAGAAATTCGGTTATAAGTAAATTAATTAGAAAGTAGACAAAGGTGTTTGTATACTTTGCTAATTTAGTTTATAATCGTGGCGGTTAGTGATTGGATCAAGATATATAATATTGGATCAATTAATTATTGTGATAATTAATTGATGGTGTATGATATGTAATATTATGCATGAAGGATGATCAAAAGCCCAAGCCCAATTTTCCAGGTGTATGCTGAAGTAAACGTAGTTGATCAAGCACCAAAGAAAGCATGGGAGTCGTTGGAGTTGCCCGAAGGACCTAAAACGAGGGGACGTAGCAAGAAGTTTAAAGAAGCACTTCAAGGACTCATGATGAACTACCAAGGAGGATCTACAAATTAGGTGACTAAATTAGAGGAGGTTGGGAATCATGGGAATAATATTGGAGGTTTTTGGAATGTTATTCAAGTGCAATTGCCGAAGGTCCAGCGCACCCGCGCTAAAACAGGGACCGCACCCGCGGTCCAATGGCCGAAGGACCAGCGCACCCGCGCTAATAAAGGGATCGCACCCGCGGTCCATGATACTCGATTTTCCCGAAGCTGCACCACACCCGCGGTCGGAACATCAGCGCACCCGCGGTCTTCACTGCCGTGTCAAACTTGCTAGACAACTTTCTTTATGACTTTTTGCACTACTTTTTATTATTTTATTATATTTATATGCATTGTATCAACCAAAAACGTGATGATTAAGAAGTTTAAACATTATTGGAGATTTTCTCTCAATATTCAAGGCTATTTTAGCTTTGGTTCATATCAAAATCAAACTTATCAAAGATTGCATCTTTGTGGCGTTTGTCGATTGTTTTTTGCTCGGATTGTCAAAACAAGATCTTTGAAGGTTCATTTGTTTTATCGTTGATATTTATTGCTAAGTTTTAATCGCTTAGAGGTGAATATCAAAAATCGTTACTTGTTTCAAAAGATCGGGACAACATAATCGATCCTTGTTTGTTATTGAACCGAGGGTGCGATTTCGATATTCGTGCTTGCTTTTCATTCGTACGAGGTTTCGTATCATTTGGTATCAGAGCTTTGGCTCAGTGAAATTCAAGTAAGTATCTTGCTCTTAATTTTCAGATCTGTCTAAAATTTTGTTATGTTATCAGATCTGTGGTATCCTTTCATTTCTTTTGTCAAATCTTTCTATATATAAAAAAATATATATCTAAGAAAAGAAAAATATAAATTTCATTATGTTATCAGATCTATGTTATTCCTTCGTTTCTGTTTTCAGATCTGTGTACTCCTTTGTTCTGTTTTCAAATCTGTGTTATTCTAGTGTTCTTGGCATTGTGCAATCCAAGTGAGAAAGTTGCAAGTGTTACGAGTTGAATCTTGATAGTTTGGTATAAAAATATAAAGATTGATCACATCTTTGAGAGAACTATCACATTCGAGTGAAAATATTTGAGTGCGAGTGTTATTTCTTTGGAGTGATTGTGAGAATTTGGGTGAGGAACATCTTTTATTTCTACTAACAATTTCTTGCAGGTACAAAATCTGAAAGTAAAATGGAGAGGGAAGTAGGAGAAAGTTCGAACCAGGTATGTCTAAGGTTCAAATGGAGGCGTTATTTGAACATTTTAGTAGAATGATGAGGGCCGAGTTGGATCCTTTATATGAGAGGTTGGATAGGCTTGAAGTTAGCACTAGTGAAAATAAATCTAAACCTAAAGGTTTGGGTACAATCGAAGAAGAAGAGGATGATTATGAATTAGGAGTAGAAGAGGAGAGTCAAAACGAGAACTGGGGTAGGAGTGGAAGAGGTAGAGGATTTGGTAGGGGAAGAAGAGAAGCCTTACGGGGTAGGTACGATGATGGAAATAAGAAAGATAATAACACAGTGATACGAATCTGACCGGGTGTTACGTGCTAATGGTTGAAAGGAGATTTAAGATGCGTTGTTGCCGCTGACTTTCAAGCTTGATTGTGATTAAAGATGATGAATCAAGCATATTCAAGCCAGTGGTGGAGTTCAACAAAGAATATACCGAAGAACCTATAACGAGGGGACGCATCAAGAAGTTTAAAGAAGCACTTCAAGGATTCATGGTGAACTACCAAGGAAGTTCAACAAATGGGGTGTCTAAATTAGAGGGGTTTGGGGAATATGGACACAACAATGGAAGTATTTGGAATGTTATTCAAGTGATAAAAGCCATGAGGGCAGCAGCATGCGCGCCCCAGCACCAGATTTCGTGCAACCGCGCACAAGACAATGAAGACGCATGCAGCAGGCCAGCAAGCGACGCGCATCCGCGCCACTTTCAGCGCGGCCGCGCGCGCGCCATGGCGCGACTTCCGGCGCCACCGTGCGCAGGGTATTGCCAAAGGCCGTAACTCGCGCGCCACCGCGTGTCCTTCCGTGTCAAAATTGTTATCTACTTTTATTAAGCCTTTTCACACAACTTTTCTTGTATTTTATTGTCTATATAATGCATTGTAAGGAATATGAACGAAACATTATTGAATGATATAAGAAAAACTTGAGGTTCTCTCAATTTTCAAAGCTTTTAGCTTTATTCTTCACAAGAAGAAAACCAAATCAAACTTATCAAAGATTTTCATCTTTGTGGCGTTTGTCGATTGTTTTTCGTACGGATTGTCAAAACAAGATCTTTGAAGGTTCGTTTGAAATTCAATTGTTCTTATCGTTGATGTTTGTTGCTAAGTGTTAATCGCTTAGAGGTGAATATCACAAACCGTTACTTGTTTCAAAAGATCGGGACAACAAATCGATCCTTGTTTGTTATTGAGTCGAGGGTGCGATTTCGATAATCGTGTTTGCTTCTCATTCGTACGAGGTTTCCAATCATTTGGTATCAGAGCTTTGGCTCATTGAATTCAAGTAAGTTATTGTTGTTGTTGTTTTTTTCAGATCTGTCTAAAGATAAAAAAAACATAAATATCCGTTCTGTTATCAGATCTGTGTTATCCTTTTGTTTCTATTTTCAGATCGGTTTAAAATCCGTTCTGTTCTCAGATCTGTGTTATCCTTTCGTTTCTATTGTCAAATCTTTCTATATAAGAAAAGAAAAACATAAATTTCGTTCTGTTATCAGATCTGTGTTATTCCTTCGTTTCTGTTATCAGATCTTTGTTATCCTTTGTTATGTTTTCAAATCTGTGTTATTCTATCGTTCTTTGTTTTGTGCAGTCCAAGTGAGACAGTTGCAAGTGTCCACAAGTTGAATCTTGTTAGTACAAAGCTTGAGCACATCTTAGAGAGAACTATCAAATTTGAGTGAAAACACTTGAGTGCGAGCATTATTATTTCTTTGGAGTGACCGGTGAGTATTTTGTAGTGAAAAAAAAAAGAGAAACGAGTGAATTTCCATTGGAGTGATCAGTGAGGATTCGTGGTGAGGAAACTTATCTTTTATTGTTTTATACTAACTTTTTCTTGCAAGTATAATGGTTGACGATCGTCAATTTCAAACAATGTTAGAAGGGTTGGATAAAATATGGGAGAAGGAGTTTAAGCCTCTACGTGAGAGGTATAGGCGGAGTGAAGAAGAGGAAATACATGATAGGCAATATGATGAGGATAGGCGACGTAGAAGATTTGGAGGGAATAGATCATTGTATTTGGATCGGGATGATGATAGGCAACATGATGAGGATAGGCGACGTAGAAGATTTGGAGGGAATAGATCATTGTATTTGGATCGGGATGATGATAGGCAACATGATGAGGATAGGCGACGTAGAAGATTTGGAGGGAATAGATCATTGTATTTGCATCGTGATGATGATAGGGGATGTGAGGAGAGTAGTGGGTATAGCAACCGGGGAGAGAAAATCAGTGCTAGGCCAAAGAAGGAGTCGAGATGTGAAGCTAGCAAATATGAATATCAAGGTACATTTAAAAACTCAAATTCTAGTATTTGTGATATTATATGTTGTTGGTGTTTAGCCGTTGGGCATGATATTAGCCAATGTCCACGTGAGGAGGTTACCGTAGTAAAATATCCAGTTGAGCTTAAATCTCAAATGGAGGTTTGCGTTGAGGTTGTGGTTGAGGGTGAGAGTGTTGTTAAATTTGAATCTCAAGTTGAGGTCGTAGTTGCACTTAAATCTGAAGTTGAGGCTAGATTTGATGATGATAGTATTCCACTAATTGATGAGTCTAATGAGGTTAAATTGTGTACAGTGAAAAGTGAATCATTGAGTGGTAAAGAATGTGTGATTTGTCTATTAAGAAGGAGGAGAGTAGGCAAGAAGAAACTTTGTTGATCAAAACATTTGAAGAAAAACATATTTCTTTTGCTCAATTGAAACGAAAAGAAATTATTGATGATCAATTGAAATGTATTGAAAAGAGTGGAAAAAAATGTGATATGGTCGAAAGAATGAGTGAACAAAAGAGTGAGATGACCATAGAAAGAAAAAAAGAAGAGAATGATGAAATCAGAGAAAAAGAAAAAGAAAAAGAGGCCAAAGAAAATAAAAAGAAAAAGAACTTTATGGCCCAAAAGAGTGAGATGGAGAGATGCTTATTCTTGTATAAACCATTTCCTTTACATTTGTACAAAGTGGTTTATTATCATTATGATGATATAGCCGGTTCAATCCCGAGCATTATTATTTCTCCTTTTCAGAATTTCGATGAAGACATGATGAGTAGACGAGCAAATGAGGAAGGTGTAAAAATGCAATGAGATGATCCATTTGATGTTGAGAACACTCACCGTGAGGTAAGGTTAGTTGCCAACGCAACAACCATGAGGTATGACTTTCGTCCTTATCTTACTTCGTTGTTGTGTTGTATTCAAGCGTTTGGTGAGAGAGTTGAGAGTGAGATGTCTAAAGGGTCTAACTGTGAATTAACCTTTGTGCCTAGAAGTCATAGATTTGAGAATGATGACATATTGAATATATCAAATTTAAATGTTAGTGATAGTGATTTTTCAAGAGTTGTCAAATTGATGAGTTTTAGTGATGACAATGAATTGTATGCATTATGTTTAAATTTTTGTGATGAGATAAGATATTGCATTGATAGTACACATGACGTATCTTATTTCCATGCTTTATACTTGATTAGTGATGATTGTAAAGATTACATGGATAGTACATTTAATGTGTTCTATTTGCATGATTTATGTTGGTTTGATGATGGTTTTGAGGGGGGCAAGGATGAACATGACTGTTTCTTTGTTCATGATGAAAACATGTTTAAGGAGATTAAAATTTTCATCCTACACATATTGCATGAGTTGTTGCTTGATATTGAGGCACATGACATGTGTTTAATTGGTAGCCATGAAGTAACTAGAGCCATAGATATGATGCATGAATTTTTACTATGGTTGCATATGAGGAGGTATATTGAGTGTAATTGTGAAACATGCATTGCACGTAAGAATTTTTATGATCATAATAATTACAATTTTAAGGAGGATAAATTGTTTATTCTAAATTCATTGCATGAGTTACGCGCTAGTGATGCATCTAGTTGTAATGCCCGAGATTTTGATTCTGTTAATATGAGATTATTGATTATGAATTGATATAATTATAGACGGGCTATCCCGAGCGCCAATGTTCAACAGGAGTATGTTTTGGGCAGAGGATGCGGCGCCCGAGCGGTATTTTGTGACCGCCCGAGCGCCAGTGCATAATAAACAAGCGCATGGACAGAGAATGCCGCGCCCGAGCGGTAGTTTAGCACCGCCCGAGCGCCAATCGAGATTCAAGAAAAAATGACACGTTGCTAAAACATGCAACTTAGGATATAAATACATACATATGTTTGTTTCCTTCAGTAGAAAGAAAGAAAGAAACTCAAGAAAGTTCACAGAAAATCCTTACGCCTTTATATTTCGATCCGTCCGTCCGATTGTGAATCCGACTTCGGTACTGTGTTTCTATCAACGCAGGCTTCAACAGGACGTAAGTTTTACTACGTTTTGACATGTCTTGAAATTATTATATTGTCAGAATTGAATGGAATTCATATATGATGTTCTTGACATGTCAGACATCATAAAATCGAAGTCAGATTAATAAACGGACTGATTATGGAATTGTTGTGATTTTCTAAAGTTAATGGACTGAGATATGATATCAGATTTTAGTGGTATGGATTATGAATTGAGGGAATTATTATCTGGTGATGTTGTATTAACCGGGATATCGGGATTGTACTGTTATGCCGATGATTTGAATTAAATCTAGATTAATTAGATCCAGTATTGAATTGAGAATGGAACATTGATATTATGATTCTCGATATGTCGTTTCAGATTTACAGAGACCGTCTTGAGTTCAGAACTGATATTGCTTCAGACCTAGACCATAAACGAAAGGTATAAGTCAATGTGGTATTGGGACATCGACTCAAGTAGGATGTACTTGAGTTTCCCTAAATCACATACTTTACTTTATTGCATTGATATTTGCATTAATTTGATTGATTTACTTGTTCTCTTGAATTATAGATAGCATGTATTAGACGAGTAATCTTGTGACAGATGTGTCTGATAGTAGTGGGATCGCCACGGGCACATTGCACGATGTCACTAGATGGTGTAGAAATCTTGGGACAGATGTGCCTGATAGTGGCGGGATCGCCATGGGCACATTGCACGATGTCACAAGATAGGATAATGGCGATAGAGCCACAATCCATGACGGTTAGGTCAGCACACTGGATGTCTGGTTATATCGACGTGGATAGAACTGGAGTCTTTTCTATTACTGTTGGTCGATATAGGAATGCCAACATCTGGAAACCGGGATCCCTAGACTAGGAGTGAGTCTAGTCTGAGTCGTGGAGTCACGAGCATTGTTGACAGCTTGATATTGATTATGTTTCATCTTTTGATATATATTGCTGTTATCTATCCATGCTTTTATGTTTATCATATGATTGCATGTTTCGTTGATTTATACTGGGATTATATTCTCACCGTAATTATCCGGCTGTTGTCTTGTTTGTATGTGTACATGACAACAGGTGGGACAGGATCAGGGTCCAGGAGATGAGGAGAGATCGTGATAGAGTGGAGACTTCGGACTTTGATGTATATAGAGTTTTGACACTTGATATTTAGATGTTGAACCTTAGTTTTACTGATTTGTAGACGGTACATGACTTGTATTGTATTTTATACTGAGTTGTATATTAGTTTGATTTCATTACATTCCGCATTTTAAAAAGAAAAAAATTTTTTATGACCCTAACTACTTGATTAGTAAATTGATCCTGATGACGATTAAGAATTGATAAGCGTCCGGGTCCCCACACTAGTGGTGTTTTTATCTTTGATAAAATGCATGATTATATGTGTTTGTTGCATATGAAGAGTTTTGTTAAGAGGTGTAGTGAAGGATGCATTGGATATGGGGAAATGGCTTCTAAGTTTGATTCTTATGTGTTGCATCAATTATATCTTATTTCTAGTCGACTATGGTCGTACACGTGTATAGATTTAATTTGTGTGTTAACTAGGTCTAAGAAGGGGAGAAACCTTATTTTTGTGATAGTTAATGATATCTTATCATTTGGTGTCACTCGTCAATTGGTGTATGTTGAGGATGATGAATACATATGGAAGGCGACCGTAAAGTTGGGTGTTCTAGTGCTGATGGAGCGAGTAAATGATAGCGTCTACAATCTTGAGCTTGAAGGTAAGCATGTTGGTCATATAAATTTTGTTGTTACTACTAACTTGCTTCGTTTTTGTGTAGGTAGCGAAGATTTGAGGACAAATCTTTTTGAAGAAGGGGAGTATGATACGAATCTGACCGGGTGTTACGTGCTAATGGTTGAAAGGAGATTTAAGATGCGTTGTTGCCGCGGACTTTCAAGCTTGATTGTGATTAAAGATGATGAATCAAGCATATTCAAGCAAGTGGTGGAGTTCAACAAAGAATATACCGAAGAACCTATAACGAGGGGACGCATCAAGAAGTTTAAAGAAGCACTTCAAGGATTCATGGTGAACTACCAAGGAAGTTCAACAAATGGGGTGTCTAAATTAGAGGAGTTTGGGGAATATGGACACAACAATGGAAGTGTTTGGAATGTTATTCAAGTGATAAAAGCCATGAGGGCAGCAGCATGCGCGCCCCAGCACAAGATTTCGTGCAACCGCACACAAGACAATGAAGACGCATGCAGCAGGCCAACAAACGACGCGCACCCGCGCCACTTTCAGCGCGGGACTTCCGGCGTCACCGCACGCAGGGTATTGCCAAAGGCCGTAACTCGCGCGCCATCGCGCGAGAATACGCGCTACCGCGCGTCCTTCCGTGTCAAAATTGTTATCTACATTTATTAAGCCTTTTCACACAACTTTTCTTGTATTTTATTTTCTATATAATGTGCATTGTAAGAAATATGAACGAAACATTATTGAATGATATAAGAAAAACTTTAGGTTCTCTAAATTTTCAAAGCTTTTAGCTTTGTTCTTCACAAGAAGAAAACCCAATCAAACTTATCAAAGATTTTCATCTTTGTGGCGTTTGTCGATTGTTTTTCGTACGGAATTTCAAAACAAGATCTTTGAAGGTTCGTTTGAAATTCAATTGTTCTTATCGTTGATGTTTGTTGCTAAGTGTTAATTGCTTAGAGGTGAATATCACAAACCGTTACTTGTTTCAAAAGATCGGGACAACAAATCGATCCTTGTTTGTTATTGAGTCGAGGGTGCGATTTCGATAATCGTGTTTGCTTCTCATTCGTACGAGGTTTCCCATCACAGAGGTAGCATTAAGATGAAAATTCCGTCGTTCCATGGTAAGTCGGATCCAGAGGCTTATTTAGAATAGGAAAAGCAAGTTGAATTCGTGTTTGATTGTCGCCATTATTTCAAACAAAAGAAGGTTAGGTTGGCCGTGGTTGAATTTGTTGATTATGCACTTATTTGGTGGGATCAATTAGTGACCACTAAGAGAAGATGCAATGAGAGGCCTATAGAAACTTGGGCTGAGATGAAGAGCGTAATGAGGAAGAGGTTTGTACCAAATCACTACTATAGAGAAATGTTTAAGAAGTTACAAACTTTGAGATAGGGTGTGAAGAGTGTTGAGGACTACTATAAAGAGTTGGAAGTAGTCATGATTAGAGCAAATATAGATGAGGATAGTGAGGCTACTATGGCTCGTTTTCTGTGTGGTTTGAACAGGGAAATTCAAGACCAAGTGGAGCTTAGACATTACTTGGATCTAGATGAAATGGTGCAGATGACGATAAAAGTGGAGCAACAACTCAAGAGGAGAGGAGTTGGCCGTACCACACAATATGGGAATACATCAACACCTTGGCGTTCCAACGTTGTTAAACGTGAAGAAAGCAAGGTA
Source organism: Primulina tabacum (assembly GCF_025594145.1). Classification (NCBI taxonomy): domain Eukaryota; kingdom Viridiplantae; phylum Streptophyta; class Magnoliopsida; order Lamiales; family Gesneriaceae; genus Primulina; species Primulina tabacum. Next base: position 14,214,502 of record NC_134556.1, on the reverse strand, counting down.
GTGGTCAAACCCAAAGTTGATATTAAACAGGAGGCGCCTAAGCAAGGAGTGCAAGGTAAACCTGAAACTACTATTAATCGTTCTAGAGATATTAAATGTTTTAGGTGTCAAGGAGTTGGCCATATTGCTAGCCAATGTCCCAATAAAAGAGTGATGGTGTTGAATAATTATGGGGAGTATGAATCTCATAACGAGGGAGATGATGGAGAGGATGAAATTGAGATGCCTGCATTAGAGGATCCTGATCAGGGATTTGAGGCAGTTGTGGGCGAAGCATTAGTGACTAGGCGTATAATGAGTACCCAAGTCAAGGAAGAAGAAACTAACCAAAGGGAAAACTTATTCCATACTAGGTGTTTTGTCAATGGCAAGGTTTGCAATCTTATTATAGATGGAGGAAGTTGTACCAATGTTGCTAGTTTTGAGATGGTTGAAAAATTGAGTGCCTACTTTGAAACATCCTCAACCATATAGGCTACAGTGGTTGAATGACTGTGCTGAAGTGAAAGTGAGCAAACAAGTCTTTGTTGCGTTTTCGATTGGGAAGTATATTGATGAGGTGTTATGTGATGTGGTGCCAATGCATGCTTGTCATATTTTGTTAGGGAGACCATGACATTATGAAAGTCAAGTGACACATGATGGGTATAGGCATCTCATACCTAGACTAGATGATATGTTAGATGAGTTACATGGTGCATGTATTTTTAGTAAGATTGATTTAAAAAGTGGTTATCACCAAATTAGAATGAGGGAAGGTGATGAGTGGAAAACGGCATTTAAAACCAAATATGGGTTATATGAGTGGATGGTCATGCCTTTTGGCTTAACTAATGCTCCTAGTACTTTTATGAGGTTGATGAATCATGTTTTGCGTGCTTACATAGGGAAATTTGTTGTGGTTTATTTTGATGATATTCTTGTGTATAGCAAAGATTTAGAAGAGCATGTTGAGCATTTGAGACTTGTACTGACAACACTTAGGGCTGAACATTTATTTGCTAATCTTAAGAAATGTGATTTTTGTACAAGAAAACTTGTCTTTCTTGGTTTTGTGGTAAGTTCACAGGGGATACAAGTGGATGAGGACAAGGTAAGTGCTATTCGAGATTGGCCAACGCCTGCTAATGTTAGTCAAGTTCGAAGCTTTTATGGTCTTGCAAGCTTCTATAGGAGGTTCGTAAAAGATTTTAGCACACTGGCGGCACCGATGACGGTGGTGATTAAGAAGAGCGTTCGATTCCATTGGGGCGAGGAGCAAGAGAAGTCTTTTAATATTATTAAACAAAAATTAATTAATGCGCCTTTACTTGTTTTGCCTGATTTTTCTAATACTTTTGAAATTGAATGTGATGCTTCAGGTGTAGGTATTGGAGGTGTTTTGATGCAAGGAGGACGACCAGTGGCGTACTTTAGTGAGAAACTCAATGGAGCAGCACTGAACTATCCAACGTATGACAAGGAGTTGTACGCGCTTGTGAGGACTTTGGAGATGTGGCAACACTACTTGAGGCCTAAGGAGTTTGTGATCCATACCGATCATGAGTCTCTAAAGTACCTTAGGGGACAACAGAAACTGAACAAGCGGCATGCCAAGTGGGTGGCATTCATAGGAACATTTTCCTACATAATCAAATACAAACAAGGTAAGGATAATGTAGTGGCCGACGCACTATCACGGAGGTACGTACTAATTTCTACCTTGGATTCAAAAATCTTGGGATTTGAATATGTGAAAGAATTGTATGCGATGGATGAGGATTTTAAGGAAGTATTTGAAACATGTATGCATGGTCCACATGATAAATTTTATTTGCATAATGGGTTTTTATTTAGAGAAGATAGATTGTGCATTCCTAAGTCATCAATTCGTGAATTACTTGTGAGGGAGGCACATGGTGGTGGTTTGATGGGGCACTTTGGTGTGGCTAAAACTTTGAGTTGTTTGCATGAGCATTTTTATTGGCCACATATGAAACGTGATGTTGAACGTGTTTGTAAAAAATGCATTACTTGTAGACAAGCTAAGTCTAGAACACAACCACATGGATTGTATACACCACTTCCTGTTCCTAGTGAACCTTGGATTGATATTTCTATGGATTTTGTTTTAGGTTTGCCAAGGACTAAGAAGGGGAGAGATTCAATATTTGTTGTTGTTGATAGATTCTCTAAAATGACACATTTTATTGCTTGTCATAAAATCGATGATGCATCCAACATTGCAGATTTGTTCTTTAAGGAATTCGTTAGGTTGCATGGTATGCCTAGGACTATTGTATCTGACCGTGATGTTAAATTTTTGAGTTACTTTTGGAAAACTTTTTGGGCTAAGCTTGACACTAAACTGTTGTTTTCTACTACATGTGTGACACCTCGACCCGTTTTAGTAAAATAACAGCGGAATTTAAATAAACATTTTTTTGAAGGGAGAAAGGATTTAAAAATTTTCTTGACAACCACATAAATTCACTTTTTACAAACAAAAGTATATACATGATCAATCAAATGATGAAACCAAAATACAAAATATCATTTGTATGATCATGTCCAAAGAGCTATCAAAATATCTTCTTCCTTCCATCTATGATATGCATATGACCCCGGCTCCAATCAACGTCCTGGTCAATCGCTTTTATCTGCATCACATGAAATAACTGAAATGAGTATAAAACTCAGCAAGTGGAACTCTTACATAACAATGGATACATAGCATACTCTGTAAAACATGGCTTTGAAAACATTAAATACCATCAACTCTTAAACATGAATATTCTGAAACATGAATATCATAGCAATAATAACAATAACGATGGTATTTCTCTTTACTCTGGTTGGATTGACATCTATATAGTATCTCTATCTCTGCACCTATATCCCATCGATATAAATCGACAACTCTGAGGGATATAAGCCTATGGTCGTTGATCAACTAATTGCATGCAATCTCTGACTATGTATCTATCAATCCATAAAACATTTGAACTCTCTCTTAGGCATTTTATCAAACACTTTGCATACTCTATCTCTTGTATTCCCTTTTACACAATTGAGACATTCAATTTCCTCCAATATATATAACAAGTGTATCAATACATAATCAATAATCAAATGAAGGGAATAGCACATTAAAACCATTGAAATACCATACAAATATTATCATGTGAGCACAAGAATGAAATTCCACTTACTACCAACAAGAACACCTTCAATCTAAACCCTTGGTTGAATTCCTACAACAATAAACCATATATAATACCATCAATATCTCAATAATCAAAAACCCATATCAATTAATCCATAAACCAACACCATCAACAAACCCATATCATCTCCAACACCCAAAACTAAGAATAAACTAGACCAAAAGCTTACCTTAGCTTCCTTGAACCCAAAACTATCTTGATCTCACTTCAATAATCCAACAAAATGCTTGAATCAAAGGAAGGAAATGAAAGGAAAAGGAACCCTAGCTTCCTTGCTCTAAAGAGACCGAGAGAATGGGAAAGAAATGAGAGAAAAGTGAAGTCTCCACCTATTTTATACCTTAAAACACCAAAAACACAACTTTACTGTTCACAGACCGCGGGTGCGCTAGCCCAGGCACCGCGGGTGCGCTATGCCTTCGGCAACTCATCCAAAAATTAGAAACAGTAGACCGCGGGTGCGGTCATCTTTTAGAGCGCGGGTGCGCTCTCCACTCTGCGCACAGCTTCTCCAAAGATCGCCTCCGAAACGCCTCTTCCCGTCCTAATTTGGAAAAATGGTAAACTACAAAGTTGTAGGTCTATGTCTTTTCTTGAACCTCTCAAAATTTTAGATCATTTGGAGGTCTAAGTAAACGTTATGCTAAATCTCCCAACATGTGTCACTGGAGGAACGTCGAAACACACGACACACTTCGGGGCACTTTTGGCTTACCTTCCACAATGATTTGAACAAAACTCAAAATAAGAAAGTTACACTCTATGTCTTATCTAACCACTCAAATTGGCCTCATACCAATTGGCTCAACATACGAATTATCATGAATTTAATCGTAATGACGCTACAATCAAACTACACAACATCTATCATCAACAATACTATAAATCATAAATCGCCATCCTTAACATCAAAACTATACTTAAACTTACCCAAATAGCCAATAATCATACGAAATCTTAAACCATAGCGTTCACCAGGCTTGGCTATTACAACATGTCATCCTCAAACGGATGGACAAACTGAAGTTGTTAATAGAACTCTAGGAACACTTTTGCGTGCTATACTCAAAAAGAACTTGAAAAATTGGGAAGAATGTTTGTCATTTGTTGAGTTTGCTTATAATCGTAGCGTGCATTCTACTACGAATTATTCACCCTTTGAGATTGTTTATGGTTTTAATCCTTTAACTTCTTTGGATTTGATGTCTTTGCCTGTGAGTGAAAGGTTGAACATGGATGGCAAGAAGAAAGCTGAATTCGTTAGGAGTTTGCATGAGAAGGTCAAGAATAACATCGAGAAGAAGAATTTACAATATACGAAGCAAGCCAACAAGGGGAGGAAAAAGATGGTTTTTGAAAAGGGAGATTGGGTGTGGTTGCACTTAAGAAAGGAAAGATTTCCAGAAAAGCGACGTTCGAAACTCTTACCTAGGGGTGATGGACCATTTCAAGTGCTTGAAAAGATCAACGACAATGCCTACAAATTAGACCAACCAGGTGAGTACAATGTCAGTTCTACTTTCAATGTTAGTGATCTTTCGTTGTTTGATGTAGGAGATGATCAAGATTTGAGGACAAATCCTTTTCAAGAAGGGGAGAATGATGCAAACGTGGTTGATAAAGCAGCAAAGAAAGCATGGGAGTCGTTGGAGTTGCTCGAAGGACCTATAACGAGGGGACGTAGCAAGAAGTTTAAAGAAGCACTTCAAGGACTCATGATGAACTACCAAGGAGGATCTACAAATTGGGTGACTAAATTAGAGGAGGTTGGGAATCATGGGAATAATATTGGAGGTTTTTGGAATGTTATTCAAGTGCAATTGCCGAAGGTCCAGCGCACCCGCGCTAAAACAGGGACCGCACCCGCGGTCCAATGGCCGAAGGACCAGCGCACCCGCGCTAATAAAGGGACCGCACCCGCGGTCCATGATACTCGATTTTCCCGAAGCTGCACCGCACCCGCGGTCGGAACATCAGCGCACCCGCGGTCTTCACTGCCGTGTCAAACTTGCTAGACAACTTTCTTTATGACTTTTTGCACTACTTTTTATTATTTTATTGTATTTATATGCATTGTATCAACCAAAAACGTGATGATTCAGAAGTTTAAACATTATTGGAGATTTTCTCTCAATATTCAAGGCTATTTTAGCTTTGGTTCATAACAAAATCAAACTTATCAAAGATTGCATCTTTGTGGCGTTTGTCGATTGTTTTTCGCTCTGATTGTCAAAACAAGATCTTTGAAGGTTCGTTTGAAATTCAATTGTTTTATCGTTGATATTTGTTGCTAAGTTTTAATCGCTTAGAGGTGAATATCACAAATCGTTACTTGTTTCAAAAGATCGGGACAACATAATCGATCCTTGTTTGTTATTGAACTGAGGGTGCGATTTCGATATTCGTGCTTGCTTTTCATTCGTACGAGGTTGCGTATCATGCTAGGATATTTTGTGTTGAATGATTGTAATAATTATCAAATTTAAAGTGGGCTTGGTTTATGGTCCGTTCCCACCCCATGAGATGTATCCCTATTTGCCATGGATATTTATTTGTAAATATTAGAATAGTGGAAGATCAAGATTGGAAGATGGTGGCCTTGATGATTATAAAGATCGAAGATATGTAAATATTGGAAGCTTATGTAATAGTTGTATTTGCATCCCTTGCATTTCCCTAGGGTTGGACCTGGGCCCGTGCTTAGCTCACACGGGCCATTAGTATTGGGGCGATTGATCATCCTTGTTTTGTTTACTGTTTATAATATATGCATGATATGTTATAAATAATGAGTATGTGCGTTATTATTATGATAATAAAAAGTTGCATGAATCCGGCAAACCTACGATCAAACATGGCGAGTTTTTTAATTAAAATTAATGATGAGACCTTTCAAAATTAAAAACCCTCATTTTGAATAAGATTCAAAATTAATATCAAGCCCGAAAAGGGGAATTATAAAGTTTTTTATAATTCCATGTCTTCCATCGACAATGGGTGCATGATTAACGATACCCGTGCTCGGTGCTCGGCTCATATTATTGGGGGGCCCTGGGTGCCGGAAAGCTATGACATCCATTGACATGGTGATGTGAACTACGTGGAACTCCCATGATTTCGGCTCATATTATTGAGAGAACTCATGGCGACCGTTCATTAAGGTTCAACATCGATGGGTAAGGCTTGACACGTAAAGATGAACGACGTCATATTATTGGGTCCTAATCAAACGTGAGGCAAAATTTACGTAGAGGGTTGCTTGGTGATGCAATTGGAAACTACTTTTTAGGAATTGTGATTGGTTGATATTATTCGGGATCATAATTCGCTAATTAGACCTTGCGTACCTACTGAGGAAAGGAGTTTCCAGTTTTCATTAGAGGGTAGTGAAAGATGTCAAAACAGTGGGAGTAAACATTTATAAAAAGTCCATACTTTATATCTTATTAAATATTTTAAAATAGTCATTAACATTTATCTATTTTACTTTTCAGTACAAATTTGACAATGTCTTCGATTCGCAATCCGTTTTCTGCTATACTCGAAAAACACGTTTTAACCGTACCTAATTACCTCACTTGGCTAAGAAACCTAAAGATCGTCTTGAATTCGGAAAGGATAGCATATACACTGACTGAGTCGCCCCCTGTTGAGGCTCCGGACTGACTGCACTCCTGAGGAATTGCAGACTTACAAGGAATGGTGTGACCATGACTTGAAAGCCAGGTGTTATATGCAGGCTTCTATGAACGATGAGCTGCACAGGCATTTTGAGGATGCGAAGAGTGCTGCTGACATTCATTTGCATCTCAAGGAACTCTTTGGTGAGCAGACGCGGCCTCTTAGGCATGCTACCGTTAAGGAGCTGATCACTTTGCGCATGCGAGATGGGGCCTCGGTCCATGAGCATGGCCTGAAGATGATTGGGCTCGTGGACAAGCTCGTTGGCATGAATCTGGTGTTGCCTTCAGAGTTCTGGAAAAGGTATGTTCTACATTGAAGTAAACATTTCAATTAACTCTACTTCTTGGGTATTAGATACCGGTTGTGGCTCACATCTCTGTAATGAGTTACAGGTGATGGGAAGAAGTAGGAGGCTCAGGGAAGGTGAGACCTTCTTTAGGATGGGCAATGGAGCAAGAGTTGCTGCCAAAGCTATTGGAGATGTTTACTTATTTAACAAATAGTTTTAAGTTAATTTTATAAGATGTTTTGTTTGTACCTAATTTTGTAAAAAACATTGTTTCCATTTCTGTGTTGATAAAGATGGATATTCTTGTTTATTTAGCAAAGATGTTTGCAATATTTACAAGAATGAATGTTTAATTGGTACTGGTGAACTTGAAAACGATCTCTATAACTTAAAATTGAAAGATATTCCACTAAATGTCCATTCAAAGGCAGACACCATATGAGATATGGATGGGTAAGCCTCCAAAATATTCTTGTCTTAGAATATGGGGAGCCCTGCTTATGTGAAGCAGGTAGTGGGAGATAAATTGGATAGTCGATCCATTTTATGTTACTTTGTGGGATATCCAAGAAATTCAGTTGGATATCACTTCTATCATCCCCAAGAAACAAAAGTGTTTGTTTCTAGGAATGCAACCTTTTTTTGGAAAAGGAATTTTTATTGGATAGAAAAGGGGAGATGATAGAACTCGAAGAGGTTCGAGAGACACCCACAATTATAGAACCCACACCCGAAGAGCCAAGAGAGGAGATACAAGCTCCTAGAATATCCGAGAGAGTCTCGAGACCACCTATGAGGTATGGTCTGCTTCTTGAAGAGGGCCATGATGAGCCTAACCATGGATGTGATCCAAGGACCTTCAAGGAAGCGTTATCTGATGCCGATTCATCCAAGTGGCTTGAAGCGATGGAATCTGAGATGAATTCCATGCATTCGAACCAAGTGTGGAATCTCGTGGATCCACCTGAGGGAATTGTTCCCATAGGGTGTAAATGGATTTACAAGAGGAAACTTGGGGCGGATGGGAAGGTATTGACCTTCAAGGCGCGATTGGTGGCAAAATGATATACTTAAAGACAAGGAGTTGACTTTGAGGAAACCTTTTCACCAGTTGCAATGTTCAAGTTTATAAGGATATTGCTAGCCATAGCTGCATGGTATGACTATGAGATATGACAGATTGATGTCAAGACAGCCTTTCTTAATGGGGATATGAAGGAAGAGATTTACATGTCTCAAACCTGGAGGGTTTACATCTATCGGAAGTGAGCATATGGTATGCAAACTTCAAAGATCTATTTATGGTCTAAAACAGGCATCTAGGAGTTGGAACCTCAGATTCGACAGTACAATCAAAGAGTTTGGTTTTGCTAAGAATCCTGAGGAACCTTGTATGTATAAGAAGGTCAGTGGGAGTGTTGTGACATTCCTGATGTTTTATGTTGATGACATTCTAATCATTGGGAATGATGTAGGAATGTTGCAATCAACTAAAATATGGTTAGCAAATAAGTTCTCGATACAGGACTTGGGTGAAGCATCTTTTGTATTGGGAATATAGATCTATAGAGATAGATCAAGAAGATTGCTTGGTCTCACCCAGTCCACATACATTGATACCATCGTGAAGCGGTTCTCGATGGATGAGTCCAAGAGAGGACATCTACCAATGTGTCATGGCGTGTCCCTATCCAAGTCTATGTCTCCCAAGACTGATGCAGAGATAGCGCCGATGACAAGCATTCCTTATGCATATGCGATTGGTAGCATCATGTATGAGATGATATCTACACGTCCTGACGTGGCTTTCACACTAAGTGTAGTGAGTAGATATCAATCGAACCCTGGTCTTCCACACTGGAAAGCTGTGAAAGACATCCTCAAGTAGTTGAGAAGAACCAATAAATTGTTCTTGGTCTATGGGGTGGAGAACTGAAATTGGAAGGCTACACCGACTCTAGCTTCCAAAGCGATATCGATGACTCGAAGTCAACCTCTGGGTTTGTATTCATGCTCAATGGTGCTGTTGTCTCTTGGAAGAGTTCCAAGCAAGACAATACTGCGGATTCCAGCACAGAGGCCGAATACATTGCTGCATCAGATGCAGCAAAGGAGGCTGTTTGGATAAGGAATTTTGTCCAAGAGTTGGACGTCATTCCTAATGGAGTTGCTCCTATCCCGGTGTTGTGTGACAACACGGGAGCTATAGCTCAAGCAAAGGAGCCTAGGTCTCATCAGAAGTCCAAACATGTATTGAGTAAGTACCACATCCTCGGAGAGATTGTGGAAAGAGGAAGAAGTGTCTTTTGACATAGTCGGCTTCGCAGATAAAGTTGTTGATCCACTAGCTAAGCCTTTACCTGGACCATTATTCGACAAGCATCGCGAATCAATGGGTTTAAAGCATATGGGTAGTTGGCTCTAGTGCAAGTGGGAGATTGTTAGAGTAGGTGCCCGTCGAGCCAAGTGTTGGCAGAGTGTTCACAATGAAACTCTATGTATAAACAATCTTTATTTTAGTAATATTTGATATTATTATTATGGCACATCTTTATCTGTATACCCATGCTAGTTGCATAGATAAAGCCCTTGAATATACAAATGGTAGAAAGAATATGAGATGCTCATATGATGAGTATCATGAAACTCATATTTGTAATACTGTATATTCTAAACGGTTCCTAGTCGATTCAGCCGCCACTAAGACGGATATAGGCCGCTCGAGTTCGAGACTAGTATCTGCGATGTGAGTACCATGTTTTATTGGTAGGGGACATTGTGATGTCCGAACATGCAGATAGGTGCTCCTTGTTGAGTGCACTGAACAACCCTCCATAAAAGAACTTTCTAAGTGGTTCTCACTTATCGAGTGGAAACGTCCGAGTTTATGGTTGTATACCATTAGTCCTTATGACCCGGGACAAAGTTGAGACTCTATGTGCTGGAATTACACTTTGACTTGTTTACCGACTCTCATGGGGTCATCAGGTGGCAAGGTTGGGTGTTCTGTCAAAACATATAGGAGTCAATGCATTGTAGTCGGGGATTCACCGCTTACCTTCGGATATGGATATCCTATGTGTTATCATGTGTATGTAGGTTGAAATCTCTGATCAGAGTATGGTGGTAATTATGAAAGGGGTTTCATAGATTACATCATCGATGCAACTATGACATGACACATAGTATCGATTCATTGACAACTCTCGATAAACCAATGGTTGTCGAATCGATCGGGATATATGAGTTGAAGGGACCGTACTGTACGCTAACCATAATTTAATGGTTCTTGCAGGCACTATCATTTGATACCTAGGGAATCATGTAAGCGATGCTGCTAGGCGTTTAACATGATTGGTTGGGTACTATCAGACTTGAGTTCTGACGTTCATGTTATCAAGGTGTTGATAAGTAAGAATGGAGCAATTGGGGTATGCTCATATAAGGACATGTTTAGTCCGAATCACATGGAGATGTGAACCCATGGCTAGTTGTATCAATGAACCATTGAGAGCCACACAAGTACTAGCTTTCTAGATCCCGTTGAGATGAGAAATAGTTCAATGTGTTGAACGGCTTATAAAGGAGTTTATAAGCGTAAGGAAATTAGAAGTATGACTTCTATAAAGGAGAAATTAGTTCAATGTATTTAACGGCTTATAAATAAGTTTATAAGCGTAAAGAAAAATAGAAGTATGACTTCTATGAGAGAAATGTAAATTTTAATTTATGAATGTGTTCCTAAATTAAAAGTTGGCCAAGTGAATATTGTATTTGAAAATTGTGATTTTCCTAAACATTATTATGGACTAAATTAAATTAATTCAAGTGTTGAATTAATTAAACACTAGTGGACCTAGTAGAGTACAAATAATTAAATTAATTCAAGTGTTGAATTAATTAAATCATATTGAGTCTTGTAGAGCTCAATTTAAATTAATTATTTAACTAGTGGGACTTGGGTAAATTCAAGTAATGTTTAATTAGTCTCAAATATGTTTGAGATAATTAAATTTAGTCCAGGGTTTTTAATTTGTTAAAAACCATATAATATATCATGCATGGGAGGTGAAGGGTTGGGAGACAACTTTTTGTGTCTCCAAGGTATGGCATGCAAAAGTTGGACACTACTTTTTCACATACCAAGACAAGTCTCCCTCCCCTTCATTTCATCTCACTATGGCCGAAACTTGCTTGTACTTTCTCTCCAAGTTTTTCTCCATTTTCTTCTTCAATGGTTGAGGATGAAATATTCTTCTCTTTGAAAAATCCTTTTATTTTTCTAGTGCAAAAGAAAAGGGGATCTACCTAGTTGGTGGTGGGCCTAATTTAAAGAAAAGATTCAAGAACTTGGAAAGCTTGAAGATAGTTTCTACCATTCAAGAGCCAAGTTGTATACAACTTGGTTGGAGCCAAAACATCAATCCTTGTGATTGATAGGTACATTTCTTAACACACTATGTATGACATTATTTGGTGTTTTATTGTATTTGCTACATACTTTCACTAGGTGGCCGAAATTTCTTGAAGAAAATTAAAAATTTTAAACTTCCGTTGCGCTTCCGGTCACCGTAACTGATCCCCTTTCAAAAGGTTGAACATGGATGGCAAGAAGAAAGCTGAATTCGTTAGAAGTTTGCATGAGAAGGTCAAGAATAACATCGAGAAGAAGAATTTACAATATACGAAGCAAGCCAACAAGGGGAGGAAAAAGATGGTTTTTGAAAAGGGAGATTGGGTGTGGTTGCACTTAAAAAAGGAAAGATTTCCAGAAAAGCGACGTTCGAAACTCTTACCTAGGGGTGATGGACCATTTCAAGTACTTGAAAAGATCAACGACAATGCCTACAAATTAGACCTGCCAGGTGAGTACAATGTCAGTTCTACTTTTAATGTTAGTGATCTTTCGTTGTTTAATGTAAGAGATGATCAAGATTTGAGGACAAATTCTTTTCAAGAAGGGGAGAATGATGCAAACGTGGTTGATCAAGCACCAAAGAAAGCATGGGAGTCGTTGGAGTTGCCCGAAGGACCTATAACGAGGGGACGTAGCAAGAAGTTTAAAGAAGCACTTCAAGGACTCATGATGAACTACCAAGGAGGATCTACAAATTGGGTGACTAAATTAGAGGAGGTTGGGAATCATGGGAATAATATTGGAGGTTTTTGGAATGTTATTCAAGTGCAATTGCCGAAGGTCCAGCGCACCCGCGCTAAAACAGGGACCGCACCCGCGGTCCAATGGTCGAAGGACCAGCGCACCCGTGCTAATAAAGGGACAGCACCCGCGGTCCATGATACTCGATTTTCCCGAAGCTGCACCGCACCTGCAGTCGGAACATCAGCGCACCCGCGGCCTTCACTTCCGTGTCAAACTTGCTAGTCAACTTTCTTTATGACTTTTTGCACTACTTTTTATTATTTTATTGTATTTATATGCATTGTATCAACCAAAAACGTGATGATTAAGAAGTTTAAACATTATTGGAGATTTTCTCTCAATATACAAGGCTATTTTAGCTTTGGTTCATAACAAAATCAAACTTATCAAAAATTGCATCTTTGTGGCGTTTGTCGATTTTTTTTCGCTCGGATTGTCAAAACAAGATCTTTGAAGGTTCATTTGAAATTCAATTGTTTTATTGTTGATATTTGTTGCTAAGTTTTAATCTCTTAGAGGTGAATATCACAAATCGTTACTTGTTTCAAAAGATCGGGACAACATAATCGATCCTTGTTTGTTATTGAACTGAGGGTGCGATTTCGATATTCGTGCTTGCTTTTCATTCGTACGAGGTTTCGTATCATGCTAGGATATTTTCTGTTGAATGATTGTAATAATATCAAAATTAAAGTGGGCTTGGTTTATGGTCCGTTCCCACCCCATGAGATGTATCCCTATTTGTCATGGATATTTATTTGTAAATATTAGAATAGTGGAAGATCAATATTGGAAGATGGTGGCCTTGATGATTATGAAGATCGAAGATATGTAAATATTGGAAGCTTATGTAATAGTTGCATTTGCATCCCTTGCATTTCCCTAGGATTGGACCTAGGCCCGTGCTTAGCTCACACGGGCCATTAGTATTGGGGCGATTGATCATCCTTGTTTTGTTTACTGTTTATAATATATGCATGATATGTTATAAATAATGAGTATGTGCGTTATTATTATGATAATAAAAAGTTGCATGAATCCGGCAAACCTACGATCAAACATGTTGAGTTTTTTAATTAAAATTAATGATGAGACATTTCAAAATTAAAAACCCTCATTTTGAATAAAATTCAAAATTAATATCAAGCCCGAAAAGGGGAATTATAAAGTTGTTTATAATTCCATGTCTTACATCGACAATGGGTGCATGATTAACGATACACGTGCTCGGTGCTCGGCTCATATTATTGGGGGGCCCTGGGTGCCGGAAAGCTGTGACATCCATTGGCATGGTGATGTGAACTACGTAGAACTCCCATGATTTCAGCTCATATTATTGAGAGAACTCATGGCGACCGTCCATTAAGGTTCAACATCGATGGGTAAGGCTTGACACGTAAAGATGAACGACGTCATATTATTGGGTCCTAATCAAACGTGAGACAAAAGTTTACGTAGAGGGTTGCATGGTGATGCAATTGGAAACTACTTTTTAGGAATTGTGATTGGCTGATATTATTCGGGATCATAATTCGCTAATTAGACCTTGCGTACCTACTGAGGAAAGGAGTTTCCAGTTTTCACTAGAGGGTAGTGAAAGATGTCAAAACAGTGGGAGTAAACATTTATAAAAAGTCCATACTTTATATCTTATTAAATATTTTAAAATAGTCATTAACATTTATCTATTTTACTTTTCAGTACAAATTTGACAATGTCTTCGATTCGCAATCCGTTATCTGCTATACTCGAAAAACACGTTTTTACCGGACCTAATTACCTCACTTGGCTAAGAAACCTAAATATCGTCTTGAATTCGGAAAGGATAGCATATACACTGACTGAGTCGCCCCCTGTTGAGGCTCCGACTGACTGCACTCCTGAGGAATTGCAGACATACAAGGAATGATGTGACCATGACTTGAAAGCCAGGTGTTATATGCAGGCTTCTATGAACGATGAGCTGCAGAGGCGTTTTGAGGATGCGAAGAGTGTTGTTGACATTCATTTGCATCTCAAGGAGCTCTTTGGTGAGCAGACTCGGCCTCTTAGGCATGCTACCGTCAAGGAGCTGATCACTTTGCGCATGCGAGATGGGGCCTCGGTCCATGAGCATGGCCTGAAGATGATTGGGCTCGTGGACAAGCTCGTTGGCATGGATCTGGTGTTGCCTTCGGAGTTGACCACCGACGTGTTTCTTTTGTCACTGCCTAGCTCATTTGATCCTTTTGTGGTGAATTTCAATATGAACAAGATGGAGCCGCCCTTGAGGAGTTGGTGAACAAGCTTGTGACCTTTGAGTCCACCATCAAGAAAGAGAAGCCGGTTTTTTATGTGGGTTCTTCATCTGGTACGAAGACCGATCCACGTGGGAAGGGAAAGAAGCGTTCTTTCCAACGTTCCAAGAAGAACGTGCCCTTGAAGAGGCAGACTCCGATTCCCGCTGTGGCAGCCATACCAGTGAAGGTTGACAAGACTGCTGATATTTGTCATCACTGTAAGAATCCTGTACATTGGAGGCGTAATTGCATGGAATATCTTGCCCAGAAGAGTTCTGGAAACGGTATGTTCTATATGGAAGTAAACAATTCAATTAACTCTACTTCTTGGGTATTGGATACCGGCTGTGGCTCAAATCTCTGTAATGATTTGCAGGTGATGGGAAGAAGTAGAAGGCTTAGGGAAGGTGAGAACTTCTTGAGGATGGGCAATGGAGCAAGAGTTGCTGCCAAGGCCGTAGGAGATGTTTACTTATTGTTGAACAATGATTTTAAGTTGATTTTGAGAGATGTTTTGTTTGTATCAGATTTGGTGAAAAACATTTTTTCCATTTCTATGCTTGATAAAGATGGATTTTCTTGTTTATTTAGCAAAGGTGTTTGCAACATTTACAAGAATGAATGTTTAATTTGTACTGGAGAACTTGAAAACGATCTCTACACCTTAAAATTGAAAGATATTCCACTAAACAATGTCCAAGCAATAACAACAAACAGGCGAAAACAAGATACTCTAAATTCGGCACAATTGTGGCATGCTCGATTAGAACATATTTCCCTAAGAAGAATGAACAAGTTAGTGGGAGTAGGCATGTTTGATATGTATGATATAAATGCTCTCACGACTTGTGAATCCTGTCTAAAAGGAAAGATGACCAAAATTCCCTTTAAGGGCCAAGTGGAGCGAGCCAAAGGGTTATTGGATTTGATCCATACCGATGTGTGCGATCCGCTTAGCATCACCACTAAGCATGGACATGCCTACTTCATCACCTTTACCGATGACTTTTCGAGGTACGGGTATGTGAATTTGATGAAATACAATTTTGAAGCCTTTGAAAGGGTCAAAGAATTCAGAAGTGAAGTAGAGAAACAGTTGGGACGAAGCATCAAGACACTTCGATCTGATCGAGGTGGTGAGTACTTGAGTGCCGAGTTCCAAGAGTCTCTTAGGGAGAATGGGATTCTCTCGCAGTGGACTACGCCCGCTACATCGCAGTTGAATGGTGTTTCGGAGCGTCGTAACCGGACTTTGATGGACATGGTTCGGTCTATGATGGGGTTCACGGAGTTGCCGCCATCCTTTTGGGGATATGCGCTTGAGACAGCGGCACTGTTGTTGAATAATGTCCATTCAATGGCAGTTGATAAGACACCATGATACGAAACCTCGTACGAATGAGAAGCAAACACGATTATCGAAATCGCACCCTCGACTAAATAACAAACAAGGATCGATTTGTTGTCCCGATCTTTTGAAACAAGTAACGGTTTGTGATATTCACCTCAAGTTATTAAAACTTAGCAACAAATATCAACGATAAAACAATTGAATTTCAAACGAACCTTCAAAGATCTTGTTTTGACAATCCGAGATATAAACAATCGACAAACACCACAAAGATGAAAATCTTTGATAAGTTTGATTTGGTTTTCTTCTTGTGAAGAACAAAGCTAAAAGCCTTGAAAATTTGAGAGAAACTCCTCAAAATATTTTTATCAATCTCAATTGGTTCGTTCATCATTCATGTACACTGAATATATAATAATTAAAACATGAAAAGTAGTGTAAAAAGTCATAAAGAAAGACGCGCGGTCGCGCGGCCTGTGCTGTCATTCTGCTCGGCTGTGTGCACATGATCTGCTCTTGACCAGGAAGCCACGCGCGGCAACGCCGATTGTGGCGCGGATGCGCGCCCTTGCGCGCGGGGGCGCCATTTGTGGTGCGGTGGCGCGCGCGCCGCTGCGCGTCTTCTTGCGCTGGTGCTTGCCAACTGCTGTACTCTCGGACCATTTCGCACTCACATGCTTGGTTGTTCGGAACTCCTTCATTATATTCTTTGTTGAACTCAACCACTTGCTTAAATATGCTTGATTCATCATCTTTAATCACAATCAAGCTTGAAAGTCCAAAACAACAATGCCACTTAAATCTTCCCCCAAACAAATGCACACAGTGCCTAGCCAGATTCATATCACACCATATGAGATATGGATGGGTAAGCCTCCCAAGTATTCTTATCTTAGAATATGGGGGTGCCCTGCTTACGTGAAGCAGGTAGTGGGAGATAAATTGGATAGTCGATCCATTTTATGTTACTTTGTGGGATATCCAAAGAATTCTGTTGGATATTATGTCTATCATCCCCAAGAAACAAAGGTGTTTGTTTCTAGGAATGCAACCTTTTTGGAAAAGAAATTTCTATTGGATAGAAAAGGGGGGATGATAGAACTCGAAGAGGTTCGAGAGACACCCACAATTATAGAACCCACACCCGAAGAGCCAAGAGAGGAGATACAAGCTCCTAGAAGATCCGAGAGAGTCTCGAGACCACCTATGAGGTATGGTCTGCTTCTTGAAGAGGGCCATGATGAGCCTAACCATGGATGTGATCCAAGGACCTTCAAGGAAGCGTTATCTGATGCCGATTCATCCAAGTGGCTTCAAGCAATGGAATCTGAGATGAATTCCATGCATTCGAACCAAGCGTGGAATCTCGTGGATTCACCTGAGGGAATTGTTCACATAGGGTGTAAATGGATTTAAAAGAGGAAACTTGGGGCGGATGGGAAGGTATTGACCTTCAGGGCGCGATTGGTAGCAAAGGGATATACTCAAAGACAAAGGAGTTGACTTTGAGGAAACCTTTTCTCCAGTTGCAATTTTCAAGTCGATAAGGATATTGCTAGCCATAGCTGCATGGTTGACTGTGAGATATGGCAGATGGATGTCAAGACAGCCTTTCTTAATGGGGATATTAAGGAAGAGATTTACATGTCTCAACCTGAAGGGTTTACATCTATCTGAAGTGAGCATATGGTATGCAAAATTCAAAGATCTATTTATTGTCTAAAGAAGGCATCTAGGAGTTGAAACCTTAGATTCGACAATACAATCAAACAGTTTGGTTTTACTAAGAATCCTGAGGAACCCTGCGTGTATAAGAAGGTCAGTGGGAGTGCTGTGACATTCCTGGTGCTTTATGTTGATGACATTCTGTGGGGACCTGGACGCTAATCATCTTCGGGATTTAATTATCAATTAAGATAAACAGGGTCTAAAAATTTTTCTTTTAAAACACAAGTGCGGAGCGTAATGGAATTTAACCAATATACATCTCAGTATAAAAGTACAATAATGTACAACAATTATTCAAACTAGTATAAGGTTCAACTACTAAATTTCAAGTATTAAACCAAGTCTACAATAAGTCCGGAATCACCACTCTAACTCATCTTCTCTCATCATCTTCTTGACCCCGATCCTGTCCCACCTGTTGTCATGCATACATACAAAACAAGACAACAGCCGGATACTCCGGTGAGAATAAATCCCAGTATAAAACATGTATACATGCATATACACAATATAAATCATAAAGCATATTATCATGCATAAAATCCATAACAATAAGGTTCATAGTCCATGAAACTAAATCAAAATAAGCATGCAGTAACCATGGGTTCCATAATCTCTGAAACCAAAATAACATAAGCATGCAACTCAATTCAATTCATATCTTGACTCAACTCAACTCTAACTCTATGGATCCCGGTTTGAATAAGTCGTCACTGTCTGTCACCTACCCTTCCAATCGGGGTGACTGTACGTCTTATTCCTAGACTTCGGCACTGTCTGTATCGAATATCTACAATCGAAGTGACTCTGATCCGAAGCGTCGATACCACCGAACATCTAGTAATTTGGCGAATCTACCAAATGACTTTCCTATCTCAAATGCTTGAATATAAATCTATAAACAAAGCATAATCATATAAAAAGATAAACAACAATTCTAGTATGTGATTTTGTTGGGAAACTCAAATTGAATCTCATTTGAGTTGTGTCTTCCCCAAACAAAACATGAATTATACATTTCTTGTTAAACGTTTATCGATGTCGAGGTCTCGAAGTCGAAGTGAGGCACGATGAATCTGAAATGGCAATGACAATCACATAAATACAATATCAGTATATAATTCGATTCAAAACCTGTTCTGATCAATACTCAAATCAGTATATAATCTGATCCATATCTGAACAAGGTACAATCTAATTCATATAAACGATATCATCGAAATCATTACTAAATCTGATCACTCTCAATCAACTGATGTTTCGACGGCATAACAATACAATTTCGATATCCCCGTCAATCTTAACATCACAGATATAATACCAGAATTCATAATAAGTATCAGAACAATTCATAATCTCAATATCTGTACACTTAAGATCAGTAACAACACAACTCTGATATCAAATCCCAATCCATATCTTTCGAAAATCATAACAATTGCATAAACAGTCTATTCTTTAATCTGAGTTCAATTATACGATGTCTACTGTATCAGAAACACCATATATAATTCCTATCAAATTCTGACAATATCATAATTTCAAATCGGGTCTAAATGTAACAAAACTTACGTCCAGTTGTAGCCTGCGTTGATAGAAACACAGTACTGAAGTCGGATTCAAAGTCTGACGGACGGATTTCTCAGAAATCACAAATCTTCTACGTCGAACAAAACTTAACCCTTTTCTCTCAATTCCTTCGATTCCTTCTTTTCCTATTATGAAGATTGGTTTGTCTTATATATATATATATATATACACGTTTCATGGTTCAAGACCAAGTGGCATTTTTCCATTCTGCATGCCGCGCGCACAAAGCCGCGCATATGCGCCGGAGGTTCGGCCCGGCACCTTCCGCATTTATCTTCTCGCACATATGCGCGACATATCTCGCGCATATACGCGAGATGTTCTGTCTCGCACATCCCTTCACTCGCGCATATGCGCGCCTAACGCCGCGCATGTGCGCCGAACTCTCTGGACGTTCCGCGCATATGCGCGCATTCAAGCCGCGCATGTGCGCGCATGGTTCTGTCTTCCTCGCGCATGTGGGCCCATACATGTCGCGCATGTGCGCGGGGACTTTTCTTGCACAAAATGTCAAATCTTCTTTCGGCTCTCCCGGTCTGATCCGTTCCGTATATAAACACCTCTCCATTATGAATACATTATAATAATTAACGCCAAATCATTTTTGATTAACATGATAAATTTCACGGGCCTTACACATTCTACTCATTGGGAATGATGTAGGAATGTTGCAATCAACCAAGATATGGTTAGCGAGTAAGTTCTCGATGCAGGACTTGGGTGAAGCATCTTTTGTATTGGGAATACAGATCTATAGAGATAGATCAAGAAGATTGCTTGGTCTCACCCAGTCCACATACATTGATACCATCGTGAAGATGTTCTCGATGTATGAGTCCAAGAGAGGACATCTACCAATGTGTCATGGCGTGTCCCTATCCAAGTCTATGTCTCCCAAGACTGATGCAGAGATAGAGGCGATGACACGCACTCCATATGCATCTGCGATTGGTAGCATCATGTATGGGATGATATCTACACGTCCTGACGTGGCTTTCGCACTAAGTGTAGTGAGTAGATATCAATCGAACCCTGGTCTTCCACATTGGAAAGCTGTGAAAGACATCCTCAAGTATTTGAGAAGGACCAATAAGTTGTTCTTGGTCTATGGGGGGGTGGAGAACTGAAATTGGAAGGCTATACCAACTCTAGCTTCCAAAGCGATATCGATGACTCGAAGTCAACCTCTGGATTCAAATTCATGCTCAATGGTGCTGCTGTCTCTTGGAAGAGTTCCAAGCAAGACAGTACAGCGGATTCCACCACTGAGGCAGAAAACATTGCTGCATCAGCTGCAGCAAAGGAGGCTGTTTGGATAAGGAATTTCGTCCAAGAGTTGGGCGTCATTCCTAATGGAGTTTGTAGGGCACGAGATTTTATTACTGTAATTTGAGATTAATGTGAAATGATTTATTTATTAATTGAGATGATTATAGACGGAACGGATTAGACCGGGAGAGCCGAAAGAAGATTTGATATGAGATGTAAGGAGAAGTCCTCGCGCACATGCGCGACGTGTTAGGCGCACATGCGCAAGGAAGGCAGATGTGGGGACCCCGGGCTCTAACTCAGTTCTTTTCGGGATTAATCGGATCATTGTTAAAATATACGGGTCAAAATTTTGCTTTTAAGATTAAATCACATGTTTATAACTTAAGCAAAAGATAGTTCAATATTTATTTCATTACAACAAACATAATATACATGTCTTGTTTTGTCCATATTCTACAAACAAGTATTTAAGTACAGTACATGTCAAAAGTACAACTACTAGTTCATCTGCTACGCCCGTGATCACCATGCTATGTCCATCTCTCATCTCTGTCGCGACCCTGATCCTGCCCTACCTGTTGTTATGCACACATACAGACATAACAACAGCCGGAAACTCCGGTGAGAACAAATCCCAGTATAAAACATGTATGCATGCTGATACATAATCATAAATCATGAATGCAAGCAATAACAATGGGTTCCATAGTCTATGAAACCAATCTATATAAACATGCAATTTAAATCAAATCATGTCTTGACTCGACTCAACTCTAACTCTAGGGATCCCGGTATGAATAAGACGTCGCTGTCTGTCACCTACCCTCCCAATCGGGGTGACGGTACGTCTTATTCCTAGACTGCGGTCAGGTCTGTATCGAATGTCTACAATCGGAGAAAGTCTGCTCCTATGCGTCGATACACCGAACGTCTAGAAGTTTGGCAAATTTGCCAATGACTCTCCTATCTTAGATGCATGAATATAAATCTATAAGTGCATAATCGGATAAAAAGATTTGAATATAAATCTATAAACAAACAATAATCATATCGAAAGATAAACAACTATTCTAGTATGTGATTTTGTTGGGAAACTCAAATTGAATCTCATTTGAATTGTATCTCCCCAAAGTCACATGAGTTATACCTTTCGTCGAACAATCTGTCGTAGTCGAAGTCTCGATGTCGAATCTATCAATATCAATCTGAAATGGCAATGTTGACACACATTGTATCAATCTCTAATCTCAATCAACACATCCAATTCAATACTTGACCTTGGTACTATTTGACGGCATAACGACGTAATTCTCAATACCGGTCAATCCAACTCTCACATATATCAACAATTCACAAGTCTCAACTCATAATCATCACAATATATACCCCATCATATCAAAATCGGTACCTCCTCATACACATACAAGCTGGAATTTCATACAAATCGCATACGATATCCGATAATCGATCTGTTTACGATTCTACGACATCTATAATCTCAAGAACATATAATCACAAGTATATCAGCATTGCTCCAACATGTATATTTCAAAACATGCTGAAAAGATATAGAAAGTATACCCTTTTTGAAGCCCTTGTCAAGAGGAACACGAATCTCGTCTCGGATTTAAGTTTGGAAGTGTAATTCTTTCAAAATCATAATCTTAAAACATAAGGAATTGAAGCTTCTCCCCACTCTCTCTCGCTCTCAGCTGATGGAAGTGGTGAAAGTGAAGACTCAGCACATTTCTATTTATATATATGCCATGTGCCTTCATAAGAAACAAGGGTGGCTTTCTCGCATGCAGCACCGCGGGTGCGCTCCTTCTAGACTGCAGGTGCGCTCAAGCTTCGGCAGTCTATTCATTTTCCAAAATCAACGACCGCAGGTGCGCTACATATAAGATCGCTGGTGCGGTGACATCAACGCGGGTGCGGTTACGTTTGAACCGCGGGTGCGGTGTCATTTCTGTAAATAATTCCCAACTCTCTGTCCATCAACCGCAGGTGCACTCTTTCTTGGACCGCGGGTGCGATCTGCCCTTCATTCAAAATTCTAATTTTTCATGTCTCTCCTTCCCCCATCTCATTTATTGCTTCTCATTACATGTCATGCATTCTCATATATTTGAATATCGTATCAATGAAGACTAATAATTCTCAGGCCTTACAGCAGAACCTTTCGCGCATATGCGCAACGTAGATGGCGCACATGCGCGGGATGGGCAGAATGTTCGGCGCATATGCGCGACTTAGATGGCTCATATGCGCGAGCTGACAGAATGCTGGTTCGAACTACCGGCGCATTTGCGCGACTTTGTGCGCGCATATGCAGAACATGCACGATGCCACTTGCCCTTGTATCATGCACCATATGTATATATATATATACCTACATGCAAACCCTCCAGATTAAAAAGGAAAGAAACGAGGGATGAAGCTCCAAGTTCTCTCGGGTGAGAAATTGAATGTCACGTAAAATCCGTCCGTCTGTTTTTGAATCCGATTACAGTACTGAATTCCTATCAACACAGGCTACAACTGGACGTAAGTTTTGTTACGTTTAGACACGATTTGAAATTATGATATTGTCAGAATTGAATATGAATCAGATATAGTGTTTCTGCTACAGTAGACATTGTATAATTGAAGTCAGATTAAAGAATAGACTGTTTATGCAATTGTTATGATTTTCGAAAGATATTGATTGGGAATTGATATCAGAGTTGTGTTGTTACTGATCTTAAGTATACAAATATTGAGATTATGAATTGTACTGATACTGATTATGAATTCTGATATTATATCTGTGATGTTGAGATTGACGGGGATATCGAAACTGTATTGTTATGCCGTCGAAACATCAGTTGATTTAAAGTGATCAGATTCAGTAATGATTTCGATGATATCGTTGATATGAATTAGATTGTACCTTGTTCAGATATGGATTAGATTATATACTGATTTGAGTATTGATTAGAACAGGTTTTGAATCGAATTATATACAGATATTGTATTTATGTGATTGTCATTGCCAGACTAGGTATGGACAGATTGGAATTCAAGACTTCGTCTTCATCAGACCGGGAAGACAAAGCTATAATTCATGTTTTGTTTTGGGAAGACACAACTCAAATAAGATTCAATTTGAGTTTCCCAACAAAATCACATACTAGAATTGTTGTTTATCTTTTTATATGATTACGCTTTGTTTATAGATTTATATTCAAGCATTTGATATATGAAAGTCATTTGGTAGATTCGCCAAATTACTAGATGTTCGGTGGTATCGACGCTTCGGATCAGAGTCACTCCGATTGTAGATATTCGATACAGACAGGGCCGAGGTCTAGGAATAAGACGTACAGTCACCCCGATTGGGAGGGTAGGTGACAGACAGTGACGTCTTATTCACACCGGGATCCCTAGAGTTAGAGTAGAGTCGAGTCAAGATATGACTTGAATTGAGTCGCGTGCTTATTTTATTTTGGTTTCAGAAATTATGGAACCCATTGTTACTGCATGCTTATCTTGATTTAGTTTCTTAGACTATGAAACCTATTGTTATGGATTTTATGCATGATAACATGCTTTATGATTTATATTGTATATATGCATGTATACATGTTTTATACATGGATTTATTCTCACCGGAGTATCCGGCTGTTGTCTTTTTTTGTATGTGTGCATGACAACAGGTCGGACATGATCGGGATCAAGAAGATGAGTTTGAGTGGTGATTCCGGACTTATTGTAGACTTTGTTTAATACTTAGAATTTAGTAGTTGAACCTTAGACTAGTTTGAATAATTGTTGTACATTATTGTACTTTTATACTGAGATGTATATTAGTTAAATTCCATTACGTTCCGCACTTACATTTTTAAAAAGAAAAATTTTTAGACCCTGTTTATCTTAATTGATAATTAAATCCCAAAGATGATTAAGAAGATGATTAGCGTCCGGGTCCCCACAACTGGTGGTATCAGAGCGACAGATCCTTTAGACTGAGATAGAAGAGAATGAGCGGGGTAGATTGAGTTTTCTTTCCTTGCATGTAATGGCTAGCATGAGAATTATTTTAATGTTGATTGACATTGCGTATGCTAGCATGACCCTATGTTTACTGCTTTGAAATACATGTTTACCTGATTATCTGATTTGAGTTGGTATTATGTATTATTGAGTATGAATCAGATTTGATTCTTGATCAGCAGTAAGATGATCAGAGAAAGATTGGAACAGATTTGTAGTATTTGGGTTACTAATGGTTTTGGTAATCAGATATACCTCCTAGAAGAATTCCAGAACGGGGCAGTACTTCGGTTGAACATATAGATATATCAGAAACTCAGATGGAAATACAGTTGAAGAAATTCCAGTCGTTTCAACCGCCGATTTTGAGGGATAGTGAGATGTCTGAAGAGTGTCAGAATTTGTTAGATGACATAGAACTATTGTTTGATTTGCTCAAGTATTCAGATGAACATAGAATTAAACTGATATTCCACCAGTTACGAGAGGCCGCCAGGAGTTGGTGGATTACAATCAAAGGAATATTAGAACAACGTGGTACTGTGATCACGTGGGAAGTCTTTAAAGCTGAATTCTATCGAAGATTTTTCTCAGTTTCGTACCGGGAGGACCAAAGAGCAGAATTTGAGAATTTGAGACAAGGTCAACTGAATATTGAAGAATATGTTGCTAAATTCTCTACTTTATTGCGTTTTGTTCCTCAGATAGCTGGGAATGATAAGCTGTAGCTGAGCAGTTCATCAAAGGACTGAATTCAGAGATAGTTGCATTGATAAATATGCAGCGACTTACCATTTTGCTGATACTTTGAGTAGGGCAAAGAGAGCTGAGGTGAGTCTGATTCGACAACGAGAAAGATTGGATGTGATTCCATTCCAAACACAACAACTCCCTTTAAGATTTGATAAAGGCAGTACGAGTGGAAAGCAAGATTTGCTGAAAGCTCGAAAGAAACAGTTTAAGAAGTTAGGGAGCGGACTGAGTGGTTTGTCTAGCTCCAGTGGTTCCAGCCCGAGTTATACTGGAGTATATTGCAGAACTTGCGGAGGGAGACATCCCACGGAGCAATGCCAGGGAGTGACTGGTAGTTGCCATATTCGCAGACAGCCGGGACACTTTGCGAGAGTTTGTCCTCAGAGAAGTTCCCGAAGATTTTAGGGAGCAGAAGACCGAGGAACAGGCACCGAACGCACCTGATGATATATGGCAGGTACTATTATTTTATGATTATATTGCATAGGTATTGATATATACTAATGCATTCCCTACGATTATCTTTGACTGAGTTGCATGGAAATATGCTGTATCTATTGAGTCTGTTTGTACTGTAGTATTGATTTCCCTTAGTTTTTGGGAAAGAAAGATTGATATCAGAGATTTCTGTGAAATATTGTATACTACAGTAAGATGAGAATGAAGTCGAGTTAAATTATGAGGTACTTGTGTTTTGATTTGACCGCATTATTGATATTAATATGCTGAACAAGTACAGAACTATGGTAGATTTTTTCCACAAAAATATTAGATTTAGACCAGATAGAGCTGATGAAAAAAAAAAAATTCCACGGTAAGGATTCTAGATCTAGAATTCCTTTTATAGATATATTGTTTATGACTCGATTGATACAGAATGGAGCAGAAGGTATCCTTATGTAACCTGCTGAAATCGAGCCTAGTATTGGCAGATTTGCCAAGTGATGTACGAGTTGGTTGACGTCTTCCTAGAAAAGATTTTTGATTTGCTTTATATCAGGAATATAGATTTCAGAATTGAATTGATACCAGGTACTGTTTGTATTTTATAATTCAGTACAGAATGATACTGAATGTACAGAATTTCACTGAATGAATTGAAAGAATTGAAATATCGGTAGAAGAGTACCGGCCAGGAGTTACATTTGATTTCGTGTTTCTTTGTGGCATGTTTCAGTATGTTCAGAAGTATTCTAATGATTTATGCTTATTATATCCATGATATTTTGATATATTTGCAGCATCTTATTGATTAAATCGAATATCTGAAGATTGTACTGAATACTCTGAGAAATGTGATTATTGTATACAGAAATTATTCAGATAAGAATCTTGCTTGAAACAGATTGTATTCAGAATAAACGATATCTGAAGTTAATATACCGATTGATTTTGACACAGTTGAGATTGTGATCAGTGACTGAGAACGATACCGATATCAGGAAGATCAAAAATTTCAGAAATGTCAGAAATTTATTTTGGTCTGAGTTGGCAGATTATCTTATCTGATTATGTTTTGAACTGCTTGGGAAATTATTAGCTTCTAGATAAATATTTGATACAGATTAGTCAAACCGAATCAGAGCTGAATTCGAGAATTTCGGCAGTTCAGGGATTTAACCAGAATGTTCAGAACTTAAATTCGATAATCAGAGCAGAACATCGATCAGAGTGGTAGATATGTGATTTTTACTGTATGAAAATGATTATCTTGTGATATCAAATGTTTCAGAATTGCATGACAGAATTTGATATCGATAGTCAGAACCGAATACCAGGTAGGTATATTTTTTTTATATTATTAACTGATTTGTTTGTACCAAATAGTTCGAATCTGAAATGACAAGTAGTGTCAGAAACACACAATAGTGGATTCAGTTTTCATTTTGGTAACT
The DNA here is from genome assembly GCF_025594145.1 of Primulina tabacum. NCBI lineage: Eukaryota > Viridiplantae > Streptophyta > Magnoliopsida > Lamiales > Gesneriaceae > Primulina > Primulina tabacum. Next base: position 14,187,259 of record NC_134556.1, on the reverse strand, counting down.
GAGAATGGATAATATTCGGACAGACAGTTTTGATATAGACAGATTAAATCAGTTATGATAGAAATTGTACTGAAATGGTGGCAGAATTTATACTGAAATGTCTAAATGAAGATAGAAAGATAGAAATCGGAAGAGTTATTATAGAATTTGTATAATTCTGACTAGACATGGGGAGTATAATTCGATGAATTTCGTAATGAGATCACTATAATACTTTCCAGATTGTGATATGATATGATTGTGATTGACAGATTGTTCAATCTATATCTAGTAGTTGTACAAGATGACGTAGAAACATGACCAGATGACAAAGATCGATGTCAAAGAAATGGTCAGATTGATCAAAATGTTGAAGTAGATTATATCAGATTGTTAATTTTGATTGAATTTGTAATTGTGGCAGAACATACTATGAACTCATTCATATATTATCCACCAACTGACAGATAGCCAGAGCGTACAATCCAGATATTAAGAGATATCCAGAGAGCTGCAGTGCTGGATGCTAGCACCAGTTGATATGATATATTGTCGCTGTGTGAATTATTGTACGATAATAGTTATCAGATAACCAGATGGATAATGATATAGTTACAGACGACACATTGTACAGTAAGTACTGCAGATTTCTTTGATATAAGAATAATATCTCGGAGATACCTGAGATAGGATCTGATACGGTCAAAGATATGATAAAGAAAATGAAGCCGATTCAGGAAAGAATGAAAACCAGCTTTGAATGAACAGACTTAAAATGCCGACATCGGATGGTGACGATTGGTAATTGAAGCCGAAGATTTAATATATCCTTGACTGCGATAAACAGATTTGATAACAGCTGATGATATTGATTTGGTATGAGCTGTTGATTGGTATATACGGATGTTGTATAGCCAATATTGTGAGATTGATTATGTCAGAGTTATTTCGAAGGGTATCATGATATTATGCTCTTGAATTATTATTCCAAATTAGAATCACAGATCCGTACAAGAAAGATATTTCAGAATGAAGACTATTATATTATTGAAAATACAGTAAGTTGACATGGCATCAAAGAAACTATCTGAAAGACAGAATTTGTCATGAGGCTGAGATTTCAGAATGATTTTATTGAGATGAGTTTCTGATTAAACTCTGTTATACATTTCTTCTGATATGTCTGAATTGATTACTTGCGAGTTCGAGAACGAACTCAGATCTAAGAGGGGGAGAAATGTAAGGCCCGAGATTTTATTACTGTAATCTGAGATTAATATGAAATGATTTATTTATTAATTGAAAAGATTATAGACGGAACGGATCAGACCGGGAGAGCCGAAAGAAGATTTGACATGAGATGTAAGGAGAAGTCCTCGCGCACATGCGCGATGTGTTGGGCGCACATGCGCGAGGAAGGCAGAACCTTTCGCGCATATGCGCAACGTAGATGGCGCACATGCGCGGGATGGGCAGAATGTTCGGCGCATATGCGCGACGTAGATGGCGCATATGCGCGAGCTGACAGAATGATGGTTCGAACTACCGGCGCATTTACGCGACTTTGTGCGCGCATATGCAGAACATGCACGATGCCACTTGCCCTTGTATCATGCACCATATGTATATATATATATACCTACATGCAAACCCTCCAGATTAAAAAGGAAAGAAACGAGGGATGAAGCTCCAAGTTCTCTCGGGTGAGAAATTGAATGTCACGTAAAATCCGTCCGTCTGTTTTTGAATCCGATTACAGTACTGAATTCCTATCAACGCAGGCTACAACTGGACGTAAGTTTTGTTACGTTTAGACACGATTTGAAATTATGATATTGTCAGAATTGAATATGAATCAGATATAGTGTTTCTGCTACAGTAGACATTGTATAATTGAAGTCAGATTAAAGAATAGACTCTTTATGCAATTGTTATGATTTTCGAAAGATATTGATTGGGAATTGATATCAGAGTTGTGTTGTTACTGATCTTAAGTATACAGATATTGAAATTATGAATTGTACTGATACTGATTATGAATTCTGATATTATATCTGTGATGTTGAGATTGACGGGGATATCGAAACTGTATTGTTTTGCCGTCGAAACATCAGTTGATTTAAAGTGATCAGATTCAGTAATGATTTCGATGATATCGTTGATATGAATTAGATTGTACCTTGTTCATATATGGATCAGATTATATACTGATTTGAGTATTGATTAGAACAGGTTTCGAATCGAATTATATACAGATATTGTATTTATGTGATTGTCATTGCCAGACTAGGTATGGACAGATTGGAATTCAAGACTTCGTCTTCATAAGACCGGGAAGACAAAGGTATAATTCATGTTTTGTTTTGGGAAGACACAACTCAAATAAGATTCAATTTGAGTTTCCCAACAAAATCACATACTAGAATTGTTGTTTATCTTTTTATATGATTATGCTTTGTTTATAGATTTATATTCAAGCATTTGAGATATGAAAGTCATTTGGTAGATTCGCCAAATTACTAGATGTTCGGTGGTATCGACGCTTCGGATCAGAGTCACTCCGATTGTAGATATTCGATACAGACAGGGCCGAAGTCTAGGAATAAGACGTACAGTCACCCCGATTGGGAGGGTAGGTGACAGGCAGTGACGACGTCTTATTCACACCGGGATCCCTAGAGTTAGAGTAGAGTCGAGTCAAGATATGACTTGAATTGAGTCGCGTGCTTATTTTATTTTGGTTTCAGAAATTATGGAGCCCATTGTTACTGCATGCTTATTTTGATTTAGTTTCATAGACTATGAAATCTATTGTTATGGATTTTATGCATGATAACATGCTTTATGATTTATATTGTATATATGCATGTATAGATATTTTATACTGGGATTTATTCTCACCGAAGTATCCGGCTGTTGTCTTGTTTTGTATGTGTGCATGACAACAGGTGGGACAGGATCGGGGTCAAGAAGATGATGAGAGAAGATGAGTTAGAGTGGTGATTCCGGACTTATTGTAGACTTGGTTTAATACTTGGAATTTAGTAGTTGAACCTTAGACTAGTTTGAATAATTGTTGTACATTATTGTACTTTTATACTGAGATGTATATTAGTTAAATTTCATTACGTTCCGCACTTACATTTTTAAAAAGAAAAATTTTTAGACCCTGTTTATCTTAATTGATAATTAAATCCCAAAGATGATTAAGAAGATGATTAGCGTCCGGGTCCCCACAGAGTTGCTCCTGTCCCGGTGTTTTGTGACAACACGGGAGCCATTGCTCAAGCAAAGAAGCCAAGGTCTCATTAGAAGTCCAAACATGTATTGAGAAAGTACCACATCCTCCGAGAGATTGTGGAAAGAGGAGAAGTCTCGATTGACAAATTCGGCTCCGCAGATAATGTTGCTGATCCGCTAACTAAGCCTTTACCTGGACCATTATTGGAGAAGCATCGTGAATCGATGGGTTTGAAGCATATGGGTAGTTGGCTCTAGTGCAAGTGAGAGATTGTTAGAGTAGGTGCCGTCGAGCCAAATGTTGGCCGAGGGTTCATGTTTAAACTCTATGTATAAACAATCTTTATTTTAATAATATTTGAAATTATTGTTTTGGCACTTCTTTATCTGTATACTCATGCTAGTTGCACAGATAAAGCCCTTGAATATACAAATAGTAGAAAGAATATGATATGCTCATATGATGAGTATCATGAAATCATATTTGTAATACTATATATTCTAAACAGTTACTAGTCGATCCAGCCGCCGCTATGAAGGATATAGGCCGCTCGAGTTTGAGACTAGTATCTGCGATGTAAGTACCAAGTTTCATTGGTAGGGGACATTGTGATGTCCGAGCATGCAGATAGGTACTCCTGGTAGAGTGCACTGAACAACCCTCCATATTGAATGGTTCTTGCAGGCACTATCATTTGATACCTAGGGAATCATGTAAGCGATGCTGCTAGGCGTTTAACATGATTGGTTGTGTACTATCAGACTTGAGTTCTGACGTTTTTATTATCAAGGAGTTGATAAGTAAGAATTGAGCAATTGGGGTATGCTCATATAAGGACATGTTTAGTCCGAATCACATGGAGATGTGAACCCACGGCTAGTTGTATCAATGAACCATTGAGGGCCACACAAGTACTAGCTTTCTAGATCCTGTTGAGAAGTAAAATAGTTCAATGTGTTGAACGGCTTATAAAGGAGTTTATAAGCGTAAGGAAAAATAGAAGTATGACTTTTATAAGGAGAATGTAACTTTTAATTTGAGGAAGTGTTCCTAAATTAAAAGTTGGCCAAACAAATAATGTATTTGAAAATTGTGATTTTCATAAACATTATTATGGACTAAATTAAATTAATTCAAGTGTTGAATTAATTAAACACTAGTGGACCTATTAGTGTCCAAATAATTAAATTAATTCAAGTGTTGGATTAATTAAATAACATTGGACCTTGTAGAGCCCAATTAGAAACAATTATTAAACTAGTAGACTTGAGTAATATCAAGTAAAGGTTAAATGGTCTCAAATGTGTTCGAGACAATTTAAATAAAAGTCCATGGGCCTTGTACTTGTTACAAGCCCAAGTAAAATGCATGCTTGGAAGGTGAAGGGTTGGAGACATCTTTTTAATTAATTGCATGGCATGCACATGCACCTTTTTGCTTTAATTTTTTCTACAACCAAGAAAATACTCCTCCCTCTCTCCTACAACACATGTTGGCCGAAATTTGCAAGGGATTCACCTCCATTTTTGTTCTTCAATTGTTGAGGAAACAATATACTTCTCAAAGAAAAATACCTTACATTTTCTAGTGCAAGTGTAAGGTGGTTCTAGCTAGTTGGTGGTGGGCTTGATATTGAGCAAGGTGTGCTCTTGGAAGCTTGAAGATTGTCTTGCCATCAAGAGCTTAGTTGTATATCAACTAAGTTGGAGCCAACATCAATCTTTTAAGATTGATATGTATATTTTCTTAAAACACCCTATGTATGACATATTTCGTGTTTTTCGTATTTGCTACACATTATAGGCTTAGGGTGTTCGAAATTTTCATGCTAGAAAATTATTTTGAAACTTGCGTTGCGCATTTGATGCGAACACGGGTGGTCAAGCTCCAAGGAAGGCGTGGGATCCTTTGCAGTTGCCGGAGGGACCAGTCACGAGAGGACGACTAAAGAAATTCAAGGAGGCATTACAGGGGGTCGTGAGCAAGCATGAAGGGGTCGTGATGCATGGGAGTACGTTTGGAGGCCAAAGAAATATTATTCAAGCATTGTTGAATCAGGCCGAGCCTACAAGGATGTCCACACGGACCTGCACACGGGGGCCGTGCCCTTTACAGCCGAGGATGAAGAATTCCCGTGTCTACACGGACCCGAGCACGGACCAGTACACGGGGTCCGTGTCCTATGACATTTGCGAAGACCGTGTGTACACGGACCCGTACACGGAGGTGGACACGGGGTCCGTGTCCCTTGTTTCCAACTGAAGTTGATTTCCCGAGTGTACACGGACCCGTACACGGAAGGCTACACGGGGTCCGTGTCCTTGACGGCTTGGCGAGAAAATTTCCTTTTCTAGAGTTTTAATATTTTCGGAGACTAGATTTTGATATCTTTTGACTACTAAAACATATTTGGACGAAAATTGATACACAATTTAGATTATTATTGATATTTTATCATTGTTCTTGAGTTTCTCTCAAACAATTAAAGCTTTTGTTTTGTTAAACAAAATCAAACTTATCAAAGTTTTTAACTTTGTGGCGTTTGTCGATCGTGCTTGTGCGGATTGTCTTCGACTTGTTCTTTGAAGGTTCATCATAATATCGATTGTTTATTCCGTGATGATTTGTTGCTAAACTTTTTATAGTTTAGAGGTGAAAATCACAACACACACAATTGATTCAAAAGATCGGGACAACACATCGATCCTTGTTCGTTATTGAATAGAGGGCGCGATTCGATTTTAATCGTGTTTGCCATTTATTCGTACGAGGATTCACATCAATTGGTATCAGAGCTTAGGTTCATTAAATTCAAGTAAGTTTACCCTTCATTCTATTATCAGATCTAAATTTTCTTTCGTTGCGCTTTCAGATCTGATTTGTTCTATTATTCTTCGTCGTTCATGAATCTATGATACACGAAATTTTGTGCCTTTTTTTCCTTTGAGTTTCCGAAAATTCCCTATTATTTCTTTGTGGTATTTTGTTCTATTTCCTTTATAGAGTCATATTCAATTTCCTCTCACAGTAAAAAAAAAAATTAATTATCTTCAAATTGCTTGTATACGCAGTGCAAGTGAGTCGATCACAATTGTTCATAAGTTGAACTTGATTGTTTGATATACAAATACAAAGCTTGAGCACACCTTCGAGGATACTATCGAATTTGAGTGAAAAATACTTGAGTGCGAGTAAATTTTCCTTGGAGTGAACGGTGAGTATTTGTTGTGAGAAAAAAAATAAGAGAGGAGAGACGAGTGAATTTTTTTTTGGAGTGACCGTGAGCATTTGTGATGCGAAACCTCGTACAAATGAGAAGCAAACACGATTATCGAAATCGCACCCTCGACTCAATAACAAACAAGGATCGATTTGTTGTCCCGATCTTTTGAAACAAGTAACGGTTTGTGATATTCACCTGTAAGTTATTAAAACTTAGCAACAAATATCAACGATAAAACAATTGAATTTCAAACGAACCTTCAAAGATCTTGTTTTGACAATCCGAGCGAAAAACAATCGACAAACGCCACAAAGATGCAATCTTTGACAAGTTTGATTTGATTTTTAAGACAAAGTTTTTGCCTTGTAAAGTTGAGAGAATTCTCAAGAACTTTGATATATCATTCAATAATCTCGTTCAACCTTGATACAATGCATATAAATACAATAAAATAACAAGAAAGTTGTGTGAAAAGGCTTAAATAAAATAACTAGCAAATTTGACACGGAAGTGCGCGCAGTGGCGCGAGATCTCGCGCTGGGGCGCGCAGAATACTGCCTTATTTTCTTCCCTGGGCGCGCGGTAGCGCCGGATCATGCGCGGGGGGCGCGCGCTATACTGCCTTCATGCAACACCCGGTGCGCGGCCGCCCCGGAACTCGCGCGGGGCCGCGCGCGCCATGTGCGCGGCCGCGCAAAATATGGCGCGGGTGCGCGTCACCTGCTGGCCATTGGCGCGCGGTTGCAAGAAATCCTGTGCTGGTGCGCGCATGCTGCTGTGCTCATGGTCATTTAACACTTGAATAACATTCCAAACACTTCTATTGTTGTGTCCATGTTCCCCAAGCTCTTTTATTTTAGACATCCAACTTGTAGGTCCTTTTTGGTAGCTCATCATGAATCCTTGAAGTGCTTCTTTAAACTTCTTGCTACGTCCCCTCGTTATAGGTCATTCGGGCAACTCCAACGACTCCCATGCTTTCTTTGGTGCTTGATCAACCACGTTTGCATCATTCTCCCCTTCTTGAAAAGGATTTGTCCTCAAATCTTGATCATCTCCTACATCAAACAACGAAAGATCACTAACATTAAAAATAGAACTAACATTATACTCACCTGGTAGGCCTAGTTTGTAGGCATTGTCGTTGATCCTTTCAAGCACTTGAAATGGTCCATCAACCCTAGGTAAGAGCTTCGAACGTCGCTTTTCTGGAAATCTTTCCTTCCTTAAGTGCAACCACACCCAATCTCCTTTTTCAAAAACCATCTTTTTCCTTCCCTTGTTGGCTTGATTCGTGTATTGTAAATTCTTCTTCTCGATATTAGCCTTAACCTTCTCATGCAAACTCCTAACAAATTCAGCCTTATTCTTTCCATCCATGTTTAACCTTTAACTCACAGGCAAAGACATCAAATCCAAAGGAGTTAAAGGATTAAAACCATAAACAATCTCAAATGGTGAATAATTCGTAGTAGAATGCACGCTACGGTTATAAGCAAAATCAACAAATGACAAACATTCTTCCCAATTTTTCAAGTTCTTTTTGAGTATAGCACGCAAAAGTGTTCCTAGAGTTCTATTAACAACTTCCGTTTGTCCATCCGTTTGTGGATGACATGTAGTAGAAAACATCAGTTTAGTGCCAAGTTTAGCCCACAAAGTTTTCCAAAAGTAACTCAAAAATTTAACATCAAGGTTAGATACAATTGTCCTAGGCATACCATGCAACCTAACGACTTCTTTAAAGAACAAATCTGCAATATTTGATGCATCATCAGTTTTGTTACAAGCAATAAAATGTGTAATCTTAGAAAATCTATTAACAACAACAAATATTGAATCTCTCCCCTTCTTAGTCCTCGGCAAACCTAAAACAAAATCCATAGAAATATCAATCCAAGGTTCACTAGGAACAACAGGAAGTGGTGTATACAAGCCATGTGGTTGTGTTCTAGACTTTGCTTGTCTACAAGTAATGCATTTTTCACAAACACGTTCAAGATCACGTTTCATATGTGGCCAATAAAAAAGCTCATGCAAACAACTCAAAGTTTTAGCCACACCAAAGTGCCCCATCAAACCACCACCATGTGCCTCCCTCACAAATAATTCACGAATCGATGACTTAGGAATGCACAATCTATCTTCTCTAAACAAAAAACCATTATGCAAATAAAATTTATCATGTGGACCATGCATACATGTTTCAAATATCTCCTTAAAATCCTCATCCAACAAATATAACTCTTTCACATGCTCAAATCCCAAGATTTTCAAATCCAAGGTAGAGATTAGTACGTACCTCCGTGATAGTGCGTCGGCCACTACATTATCCTTACCTTGTTTATATTTGATTATATAGGGAAATGTCCCTATGAATGCCACCCACTTGGCATGCCGCTTGTTCAGTTTCTGTTGTCCCCTAAGGTACTTTAGAGACTCATGATCGGTATGGATCACAAACTCCTTAGGATTCAAGTAGTGTTGCCACATCTCCAAAGTTCTCACAAGCGCGTACAACTCCTTGTCATACGTTGGATAGTTAAGCGCTGCTCCATTGAGTTTCTCACTAAAGTATGCCACTGGTCGTCCTCCTTGCATCAAAACACCACCAATACCTACACCTGAAGCATCACATTCAATTTCAAAAGTATTAGAAAAATCAGGCAAAACAAGTAAAGGCGCATTAATTAATTTTTGTTTAATAATATTAAAAGACTTCTCTTGCTCCTCGTCCCAATGAAATGGAACGTTCTTCTTAATCATCGCCATCATCGGTGCAGCCAGTGTGCTAAAATCTTTTACAAACCTCCTATAGAAGCTTGCAAGACCATGAAAGCTTCGAACTTGACTAACATTAGCAGGTGTTGGCCAATCTCGAATAGCACTTACCTTATCCTCATCCACTTGTATCCCCTGTGAACTTACCACAAAACCAAGATAAACAAGCTTACTTGTACAAAAATCACATTTCTTAAGATTAGCATATAATTGTTCATCCCTATGTGTTATCAGTACAAGTCTTAAATGTTTAACATGCTCATCCAAATCTTTGCTATACACAAGAATATCATCAAAATAAACCACAACAAATTTTCCTATGTAAGCACGCAAAACATGATTTATCAACCTCATAAAGGTACTAGTAGCATTAGTTAAGCCAAAAGGCATGACCATCCACTCATATAACCCATATTTGGTTTTAAATGCCGTTTTCCACTCATCACCTTCCCTCATTCTAATTTGATGATAACCGCTCTTCAAATCAATTTTGCTAAAGATACAAGCACCATGCAATTCATCTAACATATCATCTAGTCTAGGTATGGGATGCCTATACTTAATGGTTATGTTATTGATGGCTCTACAATCTACACACATACGCCATGAGCCATCTTTCTTAGGAACAAGTAAAACAGGTACAGCACAGGGTGACATGGACTCACGCACAAAACCCCTATCTAACAACTCACTTACCTGCCGCTGAAGTTCCTTAGTCTCCTCCGGATTGTTTCTATAAGCTGGACAATTTGGCAATGCACTTCCGGGCACAAAATCAATTTGGTGCTCAATCCCCCTCAATGGTGGTATTCCTTGAGGTAGTTCCTCCGGAAATATATCATCAAACTCCTGCAAAAGGGAAACAACAATGCTCGGAAGATTTCCGGCTATATCACTTGTGTTAAAGAGAATCTCTTTGTACAGAATCAACACAAGTGTATCATGTGTGTGCAACAATTGTTTCATATCATTCTTTTGGGCCATATATATTTTCTTTTTAGCCTCTTTCCTCTCATTTTCTTTTTCCTCATTTTTCTTTTGTATGGCTATCTCAATTTTTTTATCACTTTTGTTTTTAGCCATTTCATTTTTCTTTTCAAAGGCCATTTCACTTTTTAATTCACTCTTTCTTTCGGCCTCATCCCTTTTTTTCTTTTCTCGTTGGTCCTCCATTATTTGTTTTGGGGACAAAAGAAGTAAAACAATGGGTTCTTTCTTGAGTACAAAAGAATATCTATTTTTAAACCCATCATGTGTCACTTGTCTATCATATTGCCATGGTCTCCCTAACAAAATATGACAAGCATACATTGGTACCACATCACATAACACCTCATCAATATACTTCCCAATCGAAAACGCAACCAAGACTTGTTTGTGCACTTTCACTTCAGCACAGTCATTCAACCACTGTAGCTTATATGGTTGAGGATGTTTCAAAGTAGGCAAGCTCAATTTTTCAACCATCTCAAGACTAGCAACATTGGTACAACTTCCTCCATCTATAATAAGATTGCAAACCTTGCCATTGACAAAACACCTAGTATGGAATAAGTTTTCCCTTTGGTTTGTTTCTTCTTCTTTGACTTGTGTACTCATTATACGCCTAGTAACTAACGCTTCACCCACAACTGCCTCATATCCCTCATCAGGATCCTCTAATGCAGGCATCTCATCTTCACCCTCTCCATCATCTCCCTCACTATGAGATTCATACTCCCCATAATTATTCAACACCATCACCCTTTTATTGGGACATTGGCTAGCAATATGTCCAACTCCTTGACACCTAAAACATTTAATATCTCTAGAACGATTAATAGGAGTTTCAGGTTTACCTTGCATTCCCTGCTTAGGCGCCTCCTGTTTAATGTCAACTTTGGGCTTGACCACTACCTTGCTTTCTTCACGTTTAACAACGTTGGAATGCCAAGGTGTTGATGTATTCCCAGCTTGTGTGGTACGGCCAACTCCTCTCCTCTTGAGTTGTTGCTCCACTTTTATCGCCATCTGCACCATTTCATCTAGATCCAAGTAATGTCTAAGCTCCACTTGGTCTTCAATTTTCCTGTTCAAACCACACATAAAACGAGCCATAGTAGCCTCACTATCCTCATCTATGTTTGCTCTAATCATGACTACTTCCAACTTTTTATAATAGTCCGCAACACTCTTCACACCCTGTCTCAAGGTTTGTAACTTCTTAAACATTTCTCTATAATAGTGATTTTGTACAAACCTCTTCCTCATTACGCTCTTCATTTCAGCCCAAGTTTCTATAGGTCACTCATTGCATCTTCTTTTAGTGGTCACTAATTGATCCCACCAAATAAGTGCATAATCAACAAATTCAACCACGGCCAACCTAACCTTTTTGAGTTCAGAATAATGGTGACAATCAAAAACAAATTCAACTCGCTTTTCCCATTCTAAATAAGCTTCAGGGTCTGACTTACCATGGAACGACGGAATTTTCATTTTAATGCTTCCTATGTTACTATCTTCTTTATTCCCATCATTGTACCTACCCCGTACGGCTTCTCTTCTTCCCCTACCAAATCCTCCTCTACTTTGTCCGCTTCTACCTCAGTTCTCATTTTGACTTTCCTCTTCTACACCCAAATCATAATCATCCTCTTCTTCTTCAACTGTACCCAAATCTTTAGGCTTAGATTTATTTTCACTAGTGCTAAACTCAAGCCTATCCAACCTCTCATATAAAGGATCCAACTCAGCCCTCATCATTCTACTAAAATACCCATATAACGCCTCCATTTTGAACCTTAGACAACCCCTGATTCGAACTTTCTCCTACTTCCCTCTCCATTTTACTTTTAGATTTTGTACCTGCAAGAAAATGTTAGTAGAAATAAAAGATTTTCCTTACCCAAATTCTCACGATCACTCCAAAGAAATAACACTCGCACTCAAATATTTTTCACTCGAATTTGATAGTTCTTTCAAAGATGTGATTAATATTTATATTTTTTTTTATCAAACTAACAAGATTCAACTTGTGAACATTTGCAACTGTCTCACTTAGATTGCACAAAAACAAGAACGATAGAATAACACAGAACAAATTTTTCGAGAATTCTGGATTATCAAATAACAAAGGATGATAGAAATAACGCAGATCGAACAAAGGATAACACAAAACTGAAATAGAACGAATTTTTGTTTTTGTTTTTGGTAGATATGACAATAGAAACAAAAGGATACCACAGATCTGAGAACAGAATGAAATTTAAGACAGATCTGAAAAATAACAACAACGATAACTTACTTGAATTCAATGAGCCAAAGCTCTGATACCAAATGATGCCTTTTTTTTTTATCCAACAAATTCGTAGAAAATCGCTACACGAAAATCGGTATTGAAAATCCTACGAGGAAATGAACGGATATGCTTACTTGAATCAAAAAGAACCAAAAGCTCTGATACCAAATGATGCGAAACCTCGTAGAATGAGAAGCAAACACGATTATCGAAATCGCACCCTCGACTCAATAACAAACAAGGATCGATTTGAAACAAGTAACGGTTTGTGATATTCACCTCTAAGTTATTAAAACTTAGCAACAAATATCAACGATAAAACAATTGAATTTCAAACGAACCTTCAAAGATCTTGTTTTGACAATCCGAGCGAAAAACAATCGACAAACGCCACAAAGATGCAATCTTTGATAAGTTTGATTTGATTTTTAAGACAAAGTTTTTGCCTTGTAAAGTTGAGAGAATTCTCAAGAACTTTGATATATCATTCAATAATCTCGTTCAACCTTGATAAAATGCAGATAAATACAATAAAATAACAAGAAAGTTGTGTGAAAAGGCTTAAATAAGATAACTAGCAAATTTGACACTGAAGTGCGCGCGGTGGCGCGAGATCTCGCGTTGGGGCGCGCAGCATACTGCCTTATTTTCTTCCCTGTGCGCGCGGTAGCACCGGATCATGCGCGGGGGCGCGCGCTACACTGCCTTCATGCAACACCCGGCGCGCGGCCGCGCCGGAACTCGCGCGGTGGCGCGCACGCCATGCGGGCGGCCGTGCAAAATATGGCGCGGGTGCGCGTCACCTGCTGCCCATTTGCGCGCGGTTGCACGAGATCCTGTGCTGGTGCGCGCATGCTGCTGCCCTCATGGTCATTTAACACTTGAATAACATTCCAAACACTTCCATTGTTGTGTCCATGTTCCACAAGCTCTTTTATTTTAGACATCCAACTTGTAGGTCCTTTTTGGTAGCTCATCATGAATCCTTGAAGTGCTTCTTTAAACTTCTTGCTACGTCCCCTCGTTATAGGTCCTTCGGGCAACTCCAACGACTCCCATACTTTCTTTGGTGCTTGATCAACCACGTTTGCATCAATTTGGGTGAGGATCATTTTGTTTTCTACTAACGTTTTCTTGCAGGTACAAATTTGAAATTAAATGGAGAGGGAGGTAGGAGATAGTTCGAACCCGGGGTTGTCTAAGGTTCAAATGCAGGCGTTGTTTGGGCATTTTAGCCGAATGATGAGGGTTGAGTTGGAGCCATTACATGAGAGGATGATTAGGCTTGAAGTTAGTACTAGTGGGGGAAAGGCTAAGTCTAAAGATTTGGGTAGAGGAGAAGAAGAGGAGGAGTATGATTTGGGAGCAGATGAGGAGAGCCAAAATGAAAATTGGGGTAGGAATGGAAGAGGTAGAGGATTCGTTAGAGGAAGAAGAGAAGCCGTACGGGGTAGATATGATGGGAATAGGGAAGATGGTAATATGGGTAGTATTAAGATGAAAATTCCATCATTCCATGGGAAGTTTGATCCGGAGGCGTACTTAGAGTGGGAAAAGAGGGTAGAGTTCGTGTTTGAATGTCACCAGTACTCCGAACAAAAGAAGGTTAGGTTGGCGGTGGTTGAATTCTTAGAATATGCTCTTATTTGGTGGGATCAACTAGTGACCACTAGAAGGAGGTATAACGAGAGACCTATTGAATCTTGGGATGAGATGAAAAGGGTAATGAGGAAGAGGTTTCTGCCCAATCACTATTATAGGGAGATGTTTAAGAGGCTACAAACCTTGAGGCAAGGGTTGAAAAGTGTGGAGGACTACTATAAGGAGATGGAAGTAGTCATGATTAGGGCAAATATTGAGGAGGATAGTGAGGCAACCATGGCACGTTTTCTTTGTTGTTTGAACAGGGAGATACAAGAACAAGGGGAGCTTAGACACTACTTGGATCTAGACGAGATGGTGCAAATGGCCATAAAAGTGGATCAACAACTCAAAAGGCGTGGAGTTGGCCGCACCACTCAAACTGGGGGTTCATCATCTTCTTGGCGGTCAAATACGGTGAAACGTGAGGAGAATAAGGTGGTGACCAAGCCCAAGGTTGAGACCAAACAAGAGGCGCCTAAACCAGGAGCGCAAGGTAAATCTGAAACTCTTCTTAAACGATCTAGAGATGTTAGATGTTTTAGGTGTCAAGGATTAGGGCATATTTCTAGTGAATGTCCTAATAAAAGGGTAATAATTTTAAATGACTATGGTGAGTATGAATCGCATAGTGAGGGTGATGATGATGATGAGATGCCTGCATTAGAGGATCCTGACGAGGGTTATGAGGCGGTTGTAGGTGAAGCACTAGTGAATAGGCGTATCATGAGTGCCCAAGTCAAGGAGGAGGAGACTAACCAACGAGAGAACTTGTTCCATACTAGGTGTTTTGTAAATCAAAAAGTTTGCAATCTAATCATAGATGGGGGGAGTTGTACTAATGTGGCTAGTGTTGAGATGGTGGAAAAATTGGGTTTACCTACATTGAAGCATCCTCAACCGTATAGGCTTCAATGGCTGAATGATTGTGCGGAGGTGAAGGTGACAAAACAAGTGTTAGTTTCTTTATCGATTGGGAAGTATGTTGATGAGGTGTTGTGCGATGTGGTGCCAATGCATGCTTGTCATATTTTGTTGGGAAGACCATGGCAATATGATAGACAAGTGACACATGATGGGTTTAGGAATAGATATTCTTTTGTACTCAAGAAAGAAACCATTGTTTTACTTTCTTTGTCCCCAAAGCAAGTGTTGGAGGACCATTTGAAAAAAAAAAAAGAGAGATGAGGCCGAAAAAAAGAGTGAACTAAAAAGTGAGGTGGCCTTTGAACGAAAAGATGAGATGGCTGAAAAAAAGAATGATCAAAAGAGTGAGATAGCAATACAAAAGAAAAATGAGAGGAAAGAAATTGAGAGGAAAGAGGCCAAAAAGAAATCATATATGGCCCAAAAAAGTGAGTTGAAGCAAATTTTGCACACACATGAACCACTTGTGTTGATTCTTTACAAGGAGATCCTCCTTAACCCAAGTTATCCGAGTCCCTTCCGAGCATTGTTGTTTCACTTTTGCAAGAATTTGAGTATGTATTTCCGGAGGAGTTGCCTCAAGGATTGCCGCCATTGAGGGGAATCGAGCACCAAATCGATTTCGTGCCTGGGATTGCATTGCCAAATCGTCCCGCCTATAGGAGCAATCCGGAGGAGACTAAGGATCTTCAACGGCAGGTAAGTGAGTTGTTAGATTGGGGTTTTGTGCGTGAGTCAATGTCTCCTTGTACTGTACCTGTTTTATTAGTTCCTAAGAAAGATGGCTCATGGCGCATGTGTGTAGATTGTAGAGCGATCAATAACATAACCATTAAGTATAGGCATCCCATACCTAGACTAGATGATATGTTAAATGAGTTGCATGGTGCTTGTATTTTTAGCAAAATTGACTTGAAGAGTGGCTATCACCAAATTAGGATGAGGGAAGGTGATGAGTGGAAAACAACTTTTAAAACCAAATACGGGTTACATGAGTAGATGGTCATGCCATTTGCCTTTACTAACGCTCCTAGCACCTTTATGAGGCTGATGAACCATGTTTTGCGAGCATACATAGGAAAATTTGTTGTTTACTTTGATGATATCCTAGTGTATAGCAAAAACTTGGATGAGCATGTTAATCACTTGAAACTTGTGCTAATCACACTAAGGGCTGCAAATTTATATGCTAATTTAAAGAAATATGATTTTTGTACAAGCAAACTTGTCTTTCTTGGTTTTGTGGTAAGTTCACAGGGTATACAAGTCGATGAAGACAAGGTAAGTGCTATTCGAGATTGGTCAACGCCTACTACTGTTGGTCAAGTTCGAAGTTTTCATGGTCTTGCAAGCTTCTATAGGAGGTTTGTGAAGGATTTTAGCACACTGGCAGCACCAATGACGGCAGTGATCAAGAAAAATGTTGATATGAATCTGGCTAGGCACCGTGTGCAAATGTTTAGGGGAAGATTTAAGATGCGTTGTTGCCTTGGACTTTCTAGCTTGATTGTGATAAAAGATGATGAATCAAGTATATTCAAGCAAGTGGTGGAGTTCAACAAAGAATATACCGAAGGACCTATAACGAGGAGATGTAACAAGAAGTTTAAAGAAGCACTTCAAAGACTCATGATGAACTACCAAGGAGGATCTACAAATTGGATGACTAAATTAGAAGAGGTTGGGAATCATGGGAATAATATTGAAGGTCTTTGGAATGTTATTCAAGTGCAATTGCCGAAGGTCCAGCGCACCCGCGCTAAAGCAGGGACCGTACCCGCGGTCCATGATAATCAAATTTAAGAAAATTTCCCGAAGCTGCACCGCACCCGCGGTCAAATCATTAGCGCACCCGTGGTCTATTGCCGAAGCAACACCGCACCCGCGGTCAAACAAGCACCGCACCTGCGGTCTTTTGGCGCACTTCCGTGTCAAAGTTGCTAGTTATCTTATTTAAGCCTTTTCACACAACATTTCTTATTTTTATTGTTTATATAATGTATTGTAAGTAGGATGAATGAAATCATTAAGGATTGATATCAAATTATTGGAGATTTCTCTCAATTTGCAAGGCTTGTGCTTTGTGTTTATCAAAATCAAACTTATCAAAGATTGCATCTTTGTGGCGTTTGTCGATTGTTCTTCGCACGGATTGTCAAAACAAGTTCTTTGAAGGTTCGTTTGAAATTCAATTGTTTTATCGTTGATATTTGTTGCTAAGTTATAATCGCATAGAGGTTCACAAAATCGTTACTTGTTTCAAAAGATCGGGACAACATAATCGTTCCTTGTTTGTTATTGAATTGAGGGTGCGATTTCTATATTCGTGCTTGCCTGTCATTCGTACGAGGATTCGCATCATTTGGTATCAGCTTTTAATTCTCTTTGATTCAAGTAAGTTATCGTTACTATTTTCAAATCTGTTTAAAATTTCGTTTTGTTCTTAGATCTGTTATCCTTTCGTTGCTATTTTCAGATCTGTCTAAAATTTTAAAAAAAATCCGTTCTGTTATCAGATCTGTGTTTTCCTTTTGTTTCTATTTTCAGATCTGTTTAAAATTTCATTCTGTTCTCAGATCTGTGTTATCTTTTCGTTTTTATTCAAGATCTTTCTAAAACTTCGATTCTCTTTTCAAATCCGTGTTATTCTTTGTATTGTTGTAAGATCTGCGTTATTCTAGTGTTCTTTGTTTTGTGCAGTCCAAGTGAGACAATTGCGAGTGTCCACGAGTTAAATCTTGTTAGTTTGATATACAAGTACAAAGCTTGAGCACATCTTCTGACAGAACTATCAAATTCGAGTGAAAACACTTGAGTGCGAGCGTTATTTCTTTGGAGTGACCGGTGAGAATTTTGTAGTGAAAAAAAAAAGAGAAAAAAAAGGGAGAGTCGAGTGAATTTCCATTGGAGTGATCAGTGAGGATTCGTGGTTAGGAAACTTATCTTTTATTGTTTTATACTAACCTTTTCTTGCAGGTATAATGATTGACGATCGTCAATTTCAATTAATGTTAGGAGGGTTGGATAAAATGTGGGAGAAGGAGTTTAAGCCTCTACAAAAAAAATATAGGAGGTGTGAAGAAGAGGAGACATGTAATGGGCATGTTGATGGGGATAGACGAGTTAGTAGATTTGGAAAGAATAGAGCGTCGCATTGGATAGGGATGATGATATGCGATGTGAGGAAGATAGAGGAGTTGGCATAAGAGGTGAACGTGGTTTACAAGGGGAGTCGTTGATATCCACTTGGAGGACAAGTTTGGAGGAGAAACTCATTGCTAGGCCAAAGATTGACTCGAGAGTTGAAGCTAGCAAATATGAATATCAAGGTACAAGTAAAAACTCAAATTCTAGTACTTGTGATATTATATGTTGTTGGTGTTTAGAAATTGGTCATGATATCAATCAATGTCCACGTGATAAGGTGACCATAGTTGATTCATCTGTTGAGCCTGAATCTGATGTAGTTGCTGAACCTGAATATGAAGTTGAGGTTGGGGAGATTGAGGATTATAATACTACGCTGGTTCTTGACACGAGTATTGAGCAGTATGTGGTGGAAGGTGAATTGATAGATGATGGTACTTCACTGGTTGATGATACGAGTACTGTTAAACAAAACCTTGTGGACAGTGAATCATTGAGTGGTGAAGAAGTTTCTATTTTGTCTACCATGGGAGAGGAGAGTAGGCAAGGAAAAGTTATTATACATAAATTCGTTGAGCAACGAAATACTTCATTTGTTCAATTAAATCCAATTGTTGTTCTTGAGAATCAATTGACATTCCTTGAATTGAGCGAAAAAGAAAATAAATTGGCCGAAAGAAAGAGAGAAAAAAAGAGTGAGATGGCCATAGAAAAGAAAGAAGAGAGAAAAGAAAAAGAAAGAGAGGCCAGATGAGAAGAAAAAGAAAAGAAAAATAAATTAAAGGCCCAAAAGAGTCAAAAGAGTGAGATGGAGAGATGCTTATTCTTGCATAAACCATTTCATGTACCCTTGTACAAAGTGGTTTATTGTTATGGTGATGATATAGCCGGTTCAATTTCGAGTATTGCTATTTCTTATTTGCAGGTTCTTGGGGTTGTCATACCAAGGAGACAAGTGAGTTTTACTAAAGGGAGAACCCAAGGGTCCGAGCCTCGAGAATACAAGTACCATCGCGATGAGGTAAGTTTAGTTGCCAACACAACAACTATGAGGTATGATTTTCTTCCTTACTTTAAAGTTGTATTGCTTTGTTTTCAAGAATTTGTAGAACGGGTTGCAAGTTTGGTGGTTAGAGGACCGGGTGTCAGTTTGTCTTTATTCCTTGGTTGTTATGGATGTGAGACTATTGATGAAATGCATGTACTTTTTATGAACTTTGATTTTCCACGAGTTACTAAGTTAGTAGGATTTGTTTGGTAGAAGAGTTCACTTGCATTAGACCTAAATTCTTGTGATGAATTAAATGACTACATGGATAATACATTTAGTGTGTCCTATTTGCATGATTTATGTTGGTTTGATGAAGGTTTTGAGAGGTGCAAGGATGAACATGATTATTTCTTTGTTCATGATGAATACATATTTAAAGAAAATAAAATTTTCATCCTACATCCATTGCATGAGTTGTTGCTTGATATTGATAGACATGTGTTTAATTGATATTGAGCCATAGATATGATGCATGAATTTTTACTATGGTTGTGTAAAGGGCCTAAAACTCCTTTCTTGAAAATTTGCGGAAAATTAAAAATTTTTCTTTTTTTTAAAAGAACTTAAATGGCCTCATTCATAAAATCGACTGATGAATCAAGTTCAATGTTTAAAATAATAGCAGCGGAAGAAAATAAAGTTTTGCCAACAATAACAATTTAAAAATTATCCAACGACTGATAAAATTGTTTGCGGAATATAATAACAACTGCTGCACTGAGGTCCTCGGGTGCCACTACTGCCGACCCAAGCTGGCTCACTGGTCCCCGCCCTCGGGCCTGGCCTCATCAGTACCTACAACAATCAAGTCTAGTGAGCCTAAAGACTCAGCATTCATATATCGCAGGTAACGAGTAAAAATCTGAATTTAAAATATTCATGACTTAACATATCCTGTCCTGAGGCATACTGAAAATAATCTGTACTGAGCAATTATAATACGTGCATAACTGAACTGATAATCACAGTAAAAATGTTTGCTCCTTGGAGCCTGTACTGAAATAACTGATAAAATTTTCTGTTGAGATTATGTTTTACGCCTGTGGCCACTGCACTAAGCTGAACTGATCGGTAACTGGCTACCGGGGAGGCTGAAACTGAACTGAGCTGACCGGTCACTGGCGACCGGGTGGTACCATACTGAACTGATCGGTCACTGGCGACCGTATAAAATAACATTCCCACATAGTGAATGAACCACAAGCCATATCGCATAAATCTCAAAAATAATCATTTTCTATTTAATGCACGTAAAATAATTAACTGGCGTAATGAAAATTCCTGTAATTTTACCAACTGGATTGAATTAAATCGTCCTCAGGCTCGCTGCAACCTAACTGTGCCATGAAAAATATGCAATAGCTTAAACTTGACCAACTATGCAATTTACGTTCAAAAGATGCGACTATGACGCCTATTGACTTCGCATTTAATCATGACTCCAAGCCAACCTGAACCGACACCAAACCGACGTATAGTCATGATTAAAATACGCTGAAAAATCATAAAATAATGCTCCTAAAATGATAGGGTCGAAATCTAGGTGGAATGGAGGCCAAAACACGAAACGCTCTTTCGAGAGTCAATTTGGCACATTGCACCGTAAATTCTCGTACGACCTCAAAAATGATCCGAATCACGAACGGTTGAAAACATGACCTTCTCAACTCAATGAGGCACTGTCCAGTCCAAGGCCATGGGCTAAAAGCCAACCAAGAACTCAAACGAGCCTTCTAAACGACACAGCAACTTGCTGTAAATTTCCAGCAGCTACACACCCGTGTAACTTGTGTTGTTTTCGAGACTACCGGCCATTGGGGCGTGAACCACCAACCAGAGACTCTTACCAACATCCCAAGGAATGATTTGAACCATGTCTAAGGGCCCTAGGCCAGCCACAATCCGCATCACACCATAACTCAACCGAAGGGTCCAACCGAGAGCCAACGTGCATGCGTGTGTAGTGTTTTGCTTAGATCGATGTCTTGCGTCGTTCCAGTGGCCATTTGATTGACCATGGCACGATCTAGACATCTAGGAGCATGATATGAACCGTGGCTAAGGGCCATAGGCCAACCAAGATCCATACCAAGCAACAAAAGAAACGAAACCATATGCTGAAAAATGGAAGGGGCCGAATGGGGAAAGGGGCTGTTCTTGTTGATTATTTAAAAACCGATGAGCCATGGACCTAGCCACCAAAAGGGCGACTTAGTCACGTCTTAGAAATGCTAGGGGAGTGATCCAACCATGGCTAAGAGCCCTTAGGGCAGTCAAGATCAGATCCAACCCCTTGGCAACCAAACTGAAAATTTCGAACTCAAAAAGGGACACAAATGGTGTTGCTGTCATTTCTTGCTTTCCAGCGAACATGGGCTGAAATCGATGGACAAATGTGGTCCTAATGCATCCTATTACATGTATATAAGTCGCCTTGGGAGCCTGGAGTCGAACCAATCACCTGAAACTCACAAACCAAGAAAAACGTGAAGCTTGCCAAGGAAAAACGAAAATTCTGCATGTGTTGTTCCAAAATGTTTTGACATGTATCTCGGTTTTTTCTTGAATAAACATGATCATGTACTGAAAAATAAATGATAATATGACTTGATTGAGGTTTGAAAGAAATCTAGACAAGCCTGGTTTCGTTTCGAAAGAAAACGAACGAAACGACGACGACGCGGCACGGAGGAGATGGAACACTTCTCTTGTTCTTTCTAGTTCTCGATTTTTCTCCCTTTCTCCCTAGCTATTATTCGCGTTTTTTCTACTGAAAAGGGGTCTGATTTCGGTGGGGAGGAAGTGTGATGGAGTGGTTATGAGGGGTGAGGAGGATGGTGCAAGATATAAGGATCATATCAAGACCAAGTCTTCATGCATTTGAATTTTTAATTTTGAATTGCTATCAAATGATCTCTTGGGTGATTCTAGAGTATAGTGGCCGATTTTATCAAGCCAAATAAGGGTTAGGATAGTGGTCTAGTATTAATTAATTAAGGTGGAAAAATATCTAAAAGAATTAGCATGCTAATAAACCAAGAATGGGTCAAAGGTGAGTTGGCAAGTCCTAGTTTGTTCTTCTAGGGTTGTGGCCGAAAATGCATGATAAATGGTAGGGGAAAATTGATTATCTAGTAATTTAATAACCCTTAAAAGCCTTACTAATCCTTTAATTAATTTAGTGAGCTAACCCCTTAATTAAATAACTTAAATGAGTTCATTTCTTAATCACCTCAAATAATTAAATTAAATCCTCAAACCTCCCTTACTAACTTAAATGAACTTACTTGCTAGTTAAAATAACTTCTGGAAATATTTTCTGGATCTTAAATTCTATCTCAAAACTCCAACTCCGGTCCGGCCTCACTGAAATAACTGAAATGCTAAGAAATCAAACTACTGAACTGAAATAATAAATAATTAACTTCAAACAAATGCATTTAAAATAATTATGCAATGAAGTTAATTAAATTTAAAAATCTAGAATTATGCATGGCTTATACGTCTACTGATTTACGAGTTCTACAATCCTTCCCCCCTTAAAATAAGTTTCGTCCTCGAAATTAGAACTCACCGAATAACTCAGGGTATCGACTTCTCATCTCCGGCTCAGACTCCCACGTAGCTTCCTCCTCTGAATGGTTGAGCCATTTCACTTTGACTCGCTCAACAAGCTTGTTCCGAAGTTTCTTCTCCTGTCTGTCTAGGATCTGCACGGGTCTCTCCTCATAAGATAAGTTCGGAGTAAGCTGCAACGGCTCGAAATTCAGCACATGCGAAGTATTTGCCATATACTTCCTCAGCATGGAGACGTGAAAGACATTTTGTACTCCGGCCAGATTTGGCGGAAGAGCCACACGATACGCTAGCGTCCCAACTCTGTCGAGGATCTCAAACGGTCCAATGAATCTCGGACTGAGCTTCCCTTTCTTGCCAAATCTCATGACACCCTTCATAGGTGCCACTTTCACGAAGACATGATCGCCCACTGCAAACTCTAACTCTCTCCTCCGCTGATCGGTATAACTCTTCTGTCGGCTCTGAGCAGTCCTCATCCTATCACGGATCTTGACTACTACATCTGCTGCCTGCTGAACAATCTCTGGACCCAACTCTGCTCTCTCTCCTACTTCATCCCAATGAAGAGGAGATCTACACTTGCGGCCATACAGCGCTTCATACGGAGCCATAGTCGAATGCAAACTCTTCCAAAACGAGGAAGTGAATCTGGGATCTCTGTCGGATACGATAGAAACTGGAATACCATGGAGTCGGACTATCTCTCGGATATACAGCTCTGCATACTGAACCATGGTGAAAGTCGTCTTAATAGGCAAGAAGTGCGCTGATTTGGTAAGACGATCTACAATCACCCAGATAGCATTCGATCCTCTGGCTGACCTCGGCAATCCGGTCACAAAGTCCATGGTAATGTTCTCCCACTTCCACTCGGGAATAGGAAGAGGCTTGGGCAAACCTGCTGGTCTCTGATGCTCGGCCTTCACTAACTGGCAAGTCAGGCACTCGGATAAAAAACGCCTGATGTCCTTCTTCATCCTTGGCCACCAAGACAATAGCTGCAGATCTTTGTACATCTTCGTATTCCCAGGGTGAATGGAGTACGGGGACGTATGGGCCTCTGATAAGATGTCTGCTCGGATAGAATCACCGCTAGGAACCCATATCCTATCTCGGTATCTCACAATACCGTCGCTAACTGTATACAAAACACTGCCCTTGGCTTCATCTCTCTTCTTCCACTGTGCCAACTGCTCATCTGCTGCCTGACCGCTGCGAATACGGTCAGTAAGAGAGGACTGGATAGTCAAGGTAGATAAACGAGGAACTCAACTTCGCGGATAAGTCTCAAGATCGAACTTCTGCCTCTCAATCTAAAGAGGTTTCTGAATCGTCAAGTGTGACACCTCGACCCGTTTACAATAACAGTAGCAGCGGAATTTAAAATTTTCTTATAAAATGAAGGAAGATTTCAAAATACATCACCATAAAATGTTTAAAAGTAAATAAATGATCATTCAAATGATATAACAAAATACAAAATATCATTCCTATGATCATGATCCAAAAATACTTGCAAAATAACATCTTCCTTCCAACTTCGTATGCATATGACTCCGGGCCACAATCAACGTCCTGGTCCGTCGCTCTTATCTGCATCACATGAAATAACTGAAATGAGTATAAAACTCAGCAAGTGGAACTCTTACATAGCAATGATACATAGTATAATCTGTAAAACATGGCTTTGAAAACATAAAATACCATCAACTCTGAAACATGTATATCGTAGCAATAGCATAACAATGAGATGGTATTTCTCTTTACTATGGTGGATTGATATCAATAGTAACTCTGTCTGTGGTGCTCTTATCCCATCGATATAAATCGACAACTCTGAGGGATATAAGCCTATGGTCGTTGATCAACTAATTGCATGCAATCTCTGACTATGTATCTATCAATACATAAAACATTTAAACTCTTTCTTTAACACATTTCATCAAACACTTTGATAATCTTTCTCTTTTGTATTCCCTTCTCAAAGTTGAGACATCAATTGCCTCCACAATATACAACAAAGGTATCAATACATAATAGTGAATCAAATGAAGGGAATAACACAATAAAACCTTTGAAACACAATACATATATAATCATGTGAGCACAAGAATGAAATTACACTTACAAACCACAAGAACACCTTGAATCTATAATCTTGGTACAAAACCTACAACAATAAGCCATGTATTGAACCATCAACAACTCAATAATCATAAACCCATATCAATTAATCCATAAAATCAACACATCACCAAACCCATGATTTCTCCCAACTCCAAAACCAAGAATAAACTAAACCAAAAGCTTACCTTAGCTTCCTTGATCCAAAAATAATCTTGCTCTCAACACAAATAACTAACAAGAAGTTTGGATTAAAGAAAAGAAAGGAGAGAAATTGGAACCCTAGTCTCCCAAGAGAAGAAGAAACGAAAAGGAGGAGTAGAAATGAGGAAAAATGAGACCAACTCTTGCATTAAAACACTTAAAATACGAAAACACGTTTTTAAAAAATCGCTGGCCGCTCGGGCGGACATCTTTTTCCGCCCGAGCGCAGAACTCTCGGCCAAAACACAATATTTTCGAACAAGGCCCCCCCGGGCGCACAAACATTCCCGCCCGGGCGTGCACTCTGCGCACTATCACTCCAAAGATCGCTTCTGAAACGCCACTTCCCTTCATAATTTGGAAAAGTAGTAAACTAAAAAGTTGTAGCTCTATGTCTTATCTTGAATCCCTCAAAATTTCAGATCCATTGGACGTCTGAGTAAAACGTTATGCCCATTCTCCCAACATGTGTCACTGGAGGAACGTCGAAACACACGAAACACTTCGGGGCACTTTTGGCTTACCATCCACAATGATTTGAACAAAACTCAAAATAAGAAAGTTACACCTCTATGTCTTATCTTTCTAATGGAAAATGCCTCACCTCATTTGGATCAATATACAATTTATCATGAATTTAATCGTAACGCCGCTACAAAAGCACTACACATCATCTATATAACCAACCATACTATAAATCATAAATCGAAACTCTTAACATCCAAACTATACCTAAACTTGACCAAGTAGTCAATAAACTTATGAAAACTTAAACCGTACTGTACACCAGGCTTGGCTATTACAATCTCCCCTCCTTAGAGGAATTTCGTCCTCGAGATTGACGTCACTGCACGAACAACTCAGGATACTTCTCTCTTCAATCAAATGATTCCTCCAAAGGACTTTAACGATGCCGATATCTTTGTTTCTCAAAACTTTAACTTTGCGGTCCAGTATCTTAACCGGAATCTCTTGGTACGTCAAATTCGGCGTCAAGTCCAATGGCTCGTGGCGAAGAACATGGGAAGGATTCGCAATATACTTCCTGAGCATCGATACGTGAAAAATATTATGGACTCTGTCAAGATCTGGCGGTAGGGCTAATCTATAAACTCGATCACCAAATCTATCCAAGATCTCAAATGGACCAATAAATCTCGGACTCAACTTTCCCTTCTTGCCAAACCGCATCACACCCTTAAGAGGTGCTATCTTCAAAAACACATGGTCGCCAACCTCAAACTGCAACGGCCTACGACGCACATCTGCATAGCTCTTCTGTCTCGACTGCGCTGTCTTCATCCTCTCTCTAATAACAGCAACTACATCAGCAGTCTGTTGGACCAACTCTGGACCCAACATCTTCCTCTCACCAATCTCATCCCAATACAAGGGAGATCTACACTTCCTGCCATAAAGTGCTTTGTACGGTGCCATCCCAATCGTCGCCTGGTAACTGTTATTGTACGTGAACTCCACAAGAGGCAATTTAGAATCCTAGCTACCAGAATAATCAATAGTGCAAGCTCTGAGCATATCCTCTAGAATCTGAATAACTCTCTTTGATTGACCGTCGCTCTGAGGGTGATATGTTGTACTGAAAGCTAACCGTGAACCCATAGCTCTGTGCAAACTCTTCCAAAACTCTGAGGTAAATCTAGGGTCACGATCAGACACAATCGACACAGGGACACCGTGAAGTCTAACAATCTCTGCTATATAATCCTCGGCATACTGGTTAATGGAATACGTCGTCTTGACTGGGAGAAAATACGCTGACTTGGTCAATCGATCCACAATAACCCAAATAGAATTAAAACCCTTCTGCGTCCTTGGAAGACCAGTCACGAAGTCCATCGTAATATGCTCCCATTTCCACTGAGGAATCGGCAGTGATAGCAATGTCCCAGCAGGTCTCTGGTGCTCAATCTTCACCTGCTGACAAGTTAGGCACTGAGAAATAAATATGGCAATATCTTTCTTCATACCTGGCCACCAGTAGAGTCTATGAAGATCCTGATACATCTTGGTGCTGCCTGGATGTATCGAATATGGTGCGGTATGTGCCTCTGTCAAGACGTCTCGTCGAATATCATCGCCAATAGAAACACAAATACGGCCTCTGAAAGTCACCAAACCATCTCCATTCACCCCAAACTCTGAGTTACCTTTCTCCTCTGCTCTAGCTCTCATCTCTGTCAAGTGAACATCTACTGTCTGCTCTCTACGGATCCTGTCCGACAATGTAGCCCGAATGACCAACGCTGAAAGGCGAGCAATGGCTCCAGGGACTACCAAAGAAATCTCCTCTCGCTGCAAGTCCAACAACAACGGCTTCTGAATCATCAAACTCAAAGAAGAACTCGATTTACGGCTCAAAGCATCTGCTACAACATTTGCTTTCCCTGGGTGGTAACTAATCGTCACATCATAATCTTTGACAAGCTCTAACCACCTCCTCTGTCGCATATTGAGCTCTTTCTGAGAGAACAAATACTTCAAACTCTTGTGGTCCGTGAAAATTTCACACTTTTCGCCATATAAGTAATGTCTCCAAATCTTCAAGGCGAAAACCACAGCTGCTAGCAACAAATCATGCGTCGGATAATTCTTCTCAGTCTTTCAACTTGCAAGAAGCATAGGCAATGACCTTACCACGCTGCATCAACACTGCACCAAGACCCTTCTTCGATGCATCGGTGTACACAACAAAATCCTCTGAACCATTGGGCAATGAAAGAACAGGAGCTGTCGTCAACTTGTCCTTCAACTCTTGAAATGCACTCTGGCAATCATTGGACCACTCGAACTTCACAGTCTTCCTCGTCAGATTGGTTAACGGCAGGGCAATCTTAGAAAAATCTGAGATGAAACGACGATAATAACCTGCCAACCCAAGAAAACTGCGTACCTCTGAGACAGTGGTAGGAATAGGCCACTTCTGTATCGCCTCAATCTTTGCTGGATCAACAGCTATACCATCCTTCGAAACAACATGGCCTAGAAAAGAAATCTACTCCAACCAGAACTCACACTTCTTCAACTTAGCATACAGCCTCTTCTCTCTCAACAACTGAAGAACAACTCTGAGATGTTCTGCATGAAGCTCTCTGGTCTTGGAATAAATCAAAATGTCGTCGATGAAGACAATGACGAAGCGATCCAAATACGGCTTGAACACAAGGTTCATCAGATCCATGAAAACTGAAGGAGCATTGGTCAGACCAAAAGACATCACAAGAAACTCATAGTGACCATACAGTCCGGAACAGCTCTTAGGGATATCAGATTCCCTAACCTTCAACTGATTGTAGCCAGACCGAAGATCAATCTTCGAAAATACAGTAGCACCTTGCAGCTGATCAAACAAATCATCTATCCGTGGCAACGGATACTTGTTCTTGATAGTCACTTTGTTGAGCTCCCTATAGTCAATACACAGCCGCAACGACCCATCTTTCTTCTTGACAAACAGAACCGGAGCTACCCAAGGCGAAGAACTCGGTCGAATAAAACCCTTGTCTAAAAGATCCTGCAACTGCGTCTTCAACTCCTTCATCTCGGTAGGAGCCATCCTATACGGAGCCTTAGAAATAGGAACCGTACCTGGAGTTAGATCAATCACAAACTCAACATCCCTGTCCGGCGGCAAACCCGGCACATCATCCTCAAACACATCAGCGAACTCTCTCACAACATCGATATCATCTATATTCAACTTAATCATTCTATCCATATCCACAATCGAAGCCAGAAACACATCACAACCTCTACAAAGCAACTTCTCAGCCTCAAGACAAGAAATAAAAAGAAGGACCAGCGAAGTACCTGCACTGGCGAACATACCTTCCCTATTGCCATCATCTTCCTTGGTCATCGTAAAGATGCGACCCTGCACCTTATCCTTGGTCGCTCCCCTTGAACAATCTTTAGCAATGTGGCCAGCCGTGCCACAACGATAACACATATGAGTGCCAAATCTGCACTCTCCTCGATGATGCCTGCTGCACTTGGGACACAAAGGCTTCTCGGGATCAAATGGAACTGCCGGTGGTTTAGGACTCGGCTCTATCTTGCCTTTCCCCTTGAAACGATCTTTGCCTCTTTGGTTCGATCCCTGGCCTCTCTGAGCAATGGCCTGCTGTCTCGCTTGCCTCTCTCTGGCTATGTCTTTCTCATGTTGCTCAGCCAATAAAGCCTTAGACACAATTTCCTTGAACGTCACAGCCTTGGACATGTTGATATCTCTCCTGATCTCAGCTCTAAGGCCTCGAATGAAATGAGCACCTTTGTCCTTGTCGTTGGAAGCAATATACGGAGCAAATAGACAACCCTCCTCGAACTTCAAGATGTACTCATCAACGTTCATACCTCCCTGTCGAAGCTCCAAGAACTCTGTCACCTTCCTAGCTCGAAGTGCGTCTGGGAAGTACATGTCGTAAAACAGATCAGTGAACTCTGACCACTTCAAAGCCGGTAGATCAACACTAACCTTGGTCGCATTCCACCAAATACGTGCAGCCTTGACCAACATGAACACTGCACAACTGATTCGGTCCTTGTCCTCGTAGTTGAGATGATCAAAGATAGCCTCAAGAGCCTTGATCCACTCCACAGCCACTAACGGATCGGTGCTCCCTGCAAACTCAGGCAGATCCATCCTCTTAAAAGCAGAAAAGACGGCATCAGTGCCAACTGCCTGAGCTACTTGGCCTCTCACTTGGCCTCTACCCTGGCCTGCTCCTTGCATACGAAGCAACTGCTGGATCTGTTCGCTATGGACTTTGGCCTGCTCTTTAAGCAACTTGCCGAACTCGTCGACAACTCTCGAGGAAGAACTATCCTCACCCTCTGACGCCTTACGCTTAGGAGGCATACTCTACAATGTGCTCGCAAAAGACATATCAATAAATAACAATGAATAGATGCAAAAGAAAACATACCCGGACAGTTGAAAGTAGACGAAGTCATATGCATTGGTCCGAAGAACGGTGCTCTGATACCACTAAATGTGACACCTCGACCCGTTTGCAATAACAGTAGCAGCGGAATTTAAAATTTTCTTATAAAATGAAGGAAGGTTTCAAAATACATCACCATAAAATGTTTAAAAGTAAATAAATGATCATTCAAATGATATAACAAAATACAAAATATCATTCCTATGATCATGATCCAAAAATACTTGCAAAATAACATCTTCCTTCCAACTTCGTATGCATATGACTCCGGGCCACAATCAACGTCCTGGTCCGTCGCTCTTATCTGCATCACATGAAATAACTGAATGAGTATAAAACTCAGCAAGTGGAACTCTTACATAGCAATGATACATAGTATAATCTGTAAACATAGCTTTGAAAACATAAAATACCATCAACTCTGAAACATGTATATCGTAGCAATAGCATAACAATGAGATGGTATTTCTCTTTACTATGGTGGATTGATATCAATAGTAACTCTGTCTGTGGTGCTCTTATCCCATCGATATAAATCGACAACTCTGAGGGATATAAGCCTATGGTCGTTGATCAACTAATTGCATGCAATCTCTGACTATGTATCTATCAATACATAAAACATTTAAACTCTTTCTTTAACACATTTCATCAAACACTTTGATAATCTTTCTCTTTTGTATTCCCTTCTCAAAGTTAGACATCAATTGCCTCCACAATATACAACAAAGGTATCAATACATAATAGTGAATCAAATGAAGGGAATAACACAATAAAACCTTTGAAACACAATACATATATAATCATGTGAGCACAAGAATGAAATTCCACTTACAAACCACAAGAACACCTTGAATCTATAATCTTGGTACAAAACCTACAACAATAAGCCATGTATTGAACCATCAACAACTCAATAATCATAAACCCATATCAATTAATCCATAAAATCAACACATCACCAAACCCATGATTTCTCCCAACTCCAAACCAAGAATAAACTAAACCAAAAGCTTACCTTAGCTTCCTTGATCCAAAAATAATCTTGCTCTCAACACAAATAACTAACAAGAAGTTTGGATTAAAGAAAAGAAAGGAGAGAAATTGGAACCCTAGTCTCCCAAGAGAAGAAGAAACGAAAAGGAGGAGTAGAAATGAGGAAAAATGAGACCAACTCTTGCATTAAAACACTTAAAATCCGAAAACACGTTTTTAAAAAATCGCTGGCCGCTCGGGCGGACATCTTTTTCCGCCCGAGCGCAGAACTCTCGGCCAAAACACAATATTTCGAACAAGGCCTGCCCGGGCGCACAAACATTCCCGCCCGGGCGCGCACTCTGCGCACTGCCACTCTAAAGATCGCTTCTGAAACGCCTCTTCCCTTTATAATTTGGAAAAGTGGTAAACTTTAAAGTTGTAGCTCTATGTCGTATCTTGAATCCCTCAAATTTTCAGATCAACTGGACGTCTGAATAAAACGTTATGCCCATTCAACCAACATGTGTCATTGGAGGAACGTCGAAACACACGAAACAATTCGGGGCACTTTTGGCTTACCATCCACAATGATTTGAACAAAACTCAAAATAAGAAAGTTACACCTCTATTTCTTATCTTTCTAATGGAAAAGACCTCACCTCATTTGGATCAATATACAATTTATCATGAATTTAATCGTAACGCCGCTACAAAAGCACTACACATCATCTATAACCAACCATACTATAAATCATAAATCGAAACTCTTAACATCCAAACTATACCTAAACTTGACCAAGTAGTCAATAAACTTATGAAAACTTAAATCGTACCGTACACCAGGCTTGGCTATTACATCAAGTGAGCCATCACTGCGACTTTCCTGCTAAAAGCATCCGCAACTACATTAGCTTTACCCGGGTGGTAGCTAATGTCACAATCGTAGTCTTTCACAAGCTCCAACCAACGCCTCTGACGCATGTTCAGCTCCTTCTGCGTAAAGAAATACTTGAGGCTCTTGTGGTCGGTAAAGATCTGACACTTCTCTCCATACAGATAGTGCCTCCAAATCTTCAAAGCAAAAACTACGGCCGCTAACTCCAGATCATGGGTAGGGTAATTCTTCTTGTGGATTTTCAGCTGTCGAGAAGCATACGCTATCACTCTCCCATGTTGCATCAAAACTGCACCTAAACCAAGCTTTGAAGCATCGGTATAAAGGACAAACTCGCCGGATCCTGACGGTACAGCCAAAACGGGTGCTGAGATAAGAGCTTGCTTCACAGTATCGAAGCTCTTCTGACACTCCTCGCTCCACACAAACTTCACATTTTTCTTTGTCAGTGCTGTGAGTGGAACGACAATGGATGAGAATCCCTGAATGAACTTCCTGTAATATCCTGCTAGCCCAAGAAAACTGCGGATCTCTGAGGCATATGAGGCACAACCCAATCTCTGACTGCTGCAACTTTCGCCAGGTCTACCTCAATGCCACTGCTAGAAACAATGTGGCCCAAGAACGCCACCTTCTCTAACCAGAATTCGCACTTACTGAACTTTGCGAATAGTTTGTGCTTCTGCAATGTCTGTAACACTGTGGTCAGATGCCTGCTGTGCTCCTCCCGACTCTTGGAGTAGACGAGAATGTCATCTATGAACACTATCACAAACTGGTCGAGGTACGGCTGAAATACGCGATTCATTAGATCCATGAAGATCGCTGGCGCATTGGTCAAACCGAACGACATCACAAGGAACTCGTAGTGGCCATAACGAGTCCTGAAAGCTGTCTTTGAGACATCAGCATCTCTCACCCTCAACTGGTGATAACCGGAACGCAGATCTATCTTGGAGAAAATCGAAGCTCCCTGCAACTGGTCAAACAGATCCTCAATCCTCGGCAGTGGGTATTTATTCTTCACTGTAACCCTGTTCAACTCCTGGTAGTCAATGCAAAGCCTCATCGAGCCATCCTTCTTTTTCACAAATAAGACCGGCG
This sequence comes from Primulina tabacum, assembly GCF_025594145.1. Taxonomy (NCBI): domain Eukaryota; kingdom Viridiplantae; phylum Streptophyta; class Magnoliopsida; order Lamiales; family Gesneriaceae; genus Primulina; species Primulina tabacum. The sequence goes on along the minus strand of NC_134556.1, from coordinate 14,154,143 downwards.
CGCCCCATGGAGAAAAGCTCGGGTGAATGAACTCCTTGTCGAGAAGTTCCTGAATCTGCTTCTTAAGCTCTGCCATCTCTGTCGGTGCTAGTCGGTATGGCGCTTTGGATATCGGAGCCGTACCTGGCATAAGCTCAATGGAAAACTCCACCTCTCTCTCGGGTGGCATACCAGAGACGTCTTCGGGAAAAACGTCTAAGAAATATCTGACAATCGGAACATCTGAGGCTGACTGGCTGGGTTCCTCGGGGACAGATAAAAAGGTCGCTAGAAATGCCCGACACCCTCTATGCATGAGTTTCCTAGCCTGAACATAAGGAATAATGCGCGGTAAAGGAAAGTACCTGTCCGGCTCAAATAAGAACTGCTCCATTCCAGGCGGTCGGACAAGAACGGATCTCCGCTGGAAGTCTATCAACACTCTGTTCCTCAATAGCCAGTCCATCCCTATGATGATGTCAAATTCCGCCATCGGTAGCACAATCAGATCCGCAATAAACAAGATTACCGTGCAGCTCAAGGTCTATATCTCGGATAACATTAGTGGCTGCCATCTCCTCGCCTGACGGCAACACTACTGAAAAGGCTGTATCTAGCCCAATGGTCTGGATCTTGAGAAAGTTTGCAAAGACCTCCGAAATAAACGAGTGAGTGGCCCCTGAATCTATCAAGGCCTTGGTAGCGGAACCAGATATAAAAATTATCCCTGAAAGAGCGGAGCTCTAAGTTGAATCCCACTACAAGATCTAAACTTATAGACATGCAAAGGTCAAGGTTCCTCTAGCTTAATTTCCCTGAAATTAATCTGCGTAGAGCATGCAATCCTATAACAGTTCTAAGTTCAAAAATCTAAATCCCGATTCCCAAAATGCTGAAATTCGAATAATAACTTAAAGTTTAAAGGTACCTGTCAACAACATAGTCTCCGGGTTGGTTTCCGCGGCATGGAGAGCAAAAACTCTGCCTTGGGTAGGCAGATTCCTCTGAGGGCACTGCAGCAACATGTGGTCTGGACTGCCACACTTAAAACACTTTCCTGAGCCAGCCATACATGCTCCAGGATGGCGACGTGAGCACCTGGGACAGACTGGGTGCTCCTGAGTCCTCGGGGCTGGGCGTCCATCAGCTTGGCTCTGGCATCATTCGCGATCAGGGGCACAAAGTGACAGCCCCTCTCGAACTTACGGATAAACTCCGTAACCGTCATATCCCCCTGTCTCAGGCTCATGAACTCGGTGGTCAGCCTGGTGCGAACCTCCTCAGCAAAATACTTGGAGTAGAAAACCTCCGTAAAGCGGGTCCAAGAAAGTGTAGCCAAGGTCAGGGCTACCGAAGCTCCTTCCCACCATAAGCGGGCGTCTCCAGTGAACAGGTAGGTGGCACACCGGACTCGGTCTGCGTCTCCCAGCTCCATGAACTCGAAGATAACCTCGAGGGATTTGATCCATCCCTCGGCAACCATGGGGTCAGATGTCCCAGAGAATTCCTTCGGGCGCATCTTCATGAATCGCTCATAAACAGCCTCGGGCCCTGTCGGCCTGGCTGCGGCTGCGGCTACGGCTTGCGGCATTGCCCCCGCAAACTGTGCGAAGAACTGTGCCATCCCAGCTAACATCTGGGCACTCATGTCCGTGGGGGCGGTGGAGGAGGGTGGTAGGTCTCCCTCCGGTCTACGCTCCTCCCTGTCTTCTCGGCGAGGCTCCTCCTCTCTGTTGCGCTCTAAAATGCGTCTAGGGGGGCATACTGTTCCAACATAACCCATACGTAACTAACATGCTTAATTCCATAATTTATTTTAAATGAACCCTGAAATACTGAAAATCTGGAAGCATGCTGACAAACTAATTCATGCTTTAACTAAAATGCTGAACAAAATGCTGAACTGAAAAACTTACAGACCGAAGACGTGGCTTCGTGAGCTTCTCGCGGTCAGTAGTAGTGAAACCCTATACAGAACCACCGCTTTGATACCAACTGTAAAGGGCCTAAAACTCATTTCTTGAAAATTTGCGGAAAATTAAAAATTTTTCTTTTTTTTAAAAGAACTTAAATGGCCTCTCATTCATAAAATCGACTGATGAATCAAGTTCAATGTTTAAAATAATAGCAGCGGAAGAAAATAAAGTTTTGCCAACAATAAAAATTTAAAAATTATCCAACGACTGATAAAAATTGTTTGCGGAATAAAATAACAACTGCTGCACTGAGGTCCTCGGGTGCCACTACTGCCGACCCAAGCTGGCTCACTGGTCCCCGCCCTCGGGCCTGGCCTTATCAGTACCTACAACAATCAAGTTTAGTGAGCCTAAAGACTCAGCATGCATATATCGCAGGTAACGAGTAAAAATCTGAATTTAAAATATGCATGACTTAACATATCCTGTCCTGAGGCATACTGAAAATAATCTGTACTGAGCAATTATAATACGTGCATAACTGAACTGATAATTACAGTAAAAATGTTTGCTCCTTGGAGCCTGTACTTAAATAACTGATAAAATTTTCTGTTGACATTATGTTTTACGCCTGTGGCCACTGCACTAAGCTGAACTGATCGGTAACTGGCTACCGGGGAGGCTGAAACTGAACTGAGCTGGCCGGTCACTAGCGACCGGGTGGTACCATACTGAACTGATCGGTCACTGGCGACCGTATAAAATAACACTCCCACATAGTGAATGAACCACAAGCCATATCGCATAAATCTCAAAAATAATCATTTTCTATTTAATGCACGTAAAATAATTAACTGGCGTAATGAAAATTCCTGTAATTTTACCAATAGATTGGATTGGATCGTCCCCAGGCTCGCTGCAACCTAATTGTGCCATGAAAAATATGCAATAGCTTAAACTTGACCAACTATGCAATTTACGTTCAAAAGATGCGACTATGACGCCTAATGACTTCGCATTTAATCATGACTCCGAGCCAACCTGAACCGACACCGAACCGACGTATAGTCATGATTAAAATACGCTGAAAAATCATAAAATAATGCTCCTAAAATGATAGGGTCGAAATCTAGGTGGAATGGAGGCCAAAACACGAAACGCTCTTTCGAGAGTCAATTTGGCACATTGCACCGTAAATTCTCGTACGACCTCAAAAATGATCCGAATCACGAACGGTCGAAAACATGACCTTCTCAACTCAATGAGGCACTGTCCAGTCCAAGGCCCATGGGCTAAAAGCCAACCAAGAACTCAAACGAGCCTTCTAAACGACACAGAAACTTGCTGTAAATTTCCAGCAGCTGCACACCCGTGTAACTTGTGTTGTTTTCGAGACTACCGGCCATTGGGGCGTGAACCACCGACCAGAGACTCTTACCAACATCCAAGGAATGATTTGAACCATGGATAAAGGCCCTAGGCCAGCCACAATCTGCATCACACCATAACTCAATCGAAGGGTCCAACCGAGAGCCAACGTGCATGCGTGTGTAGTGTTTTGCTTAGATCGATGTCTTGCGTCGTTCCAGTGGCTATTTGATTGACCATGGCACGATCTAGACATCTAGGAGCATGATATGAACCGTGGTTAAGGGCCATAGGCCAACCAAGATCCATACCAAGTAACAAAGAAACGAAACCATATGCTAAAAAATGGAAGGGGCCGAATGGGAGGAAAGGGCTGTTCTTGTTGATTATTTAAAAACCGATGAGCATGGACCAAGCCACCAAAAGGGCGACTTAGTCACGTCTTAGACATGCTAGGGGAGTGATCCAACCATGGCTAAGAGCCCTTATGGCAGCCAAGATCAGATCCAACCCCTTGGCCAACCAAACTTGAAAATTTCGAACCTCAAAAAGGGACACAAATGGTGTTGCTGTCATTTTCTTGCTTTCCAGCGAACATGGGCTGAAACCGATGGACAAATGTGGTCCTAATGCATCCTATTACATGTATATAAGTCGCCTTGGGAGCCTGGAGTCGAACCAATCACCTGAAACTCACAAACCAAGAAAAACGTGAAGCTTGCCAAGGAAAAACGAAAATTCTGCATGTGTTGTTCCAAAATGTTTTGACATGTATCTCGGTTTTTTGCTTGAATAAACATGATCATGTACTGAAAAATAAATGATAATATGACTGTTGAGGTTTGAAAGAAATCTAGACATGCCTGGTTTCTTTCAAAAGAAAACGAACGAAACGACGACGACGCGGCACGGACGGAGATGGAGCGCTTCTCTTGTTCTTTCAGTTCTCGATTTTTCTCCCTTTCTCCCTAGCTATTATTCACGTTTTTTCTACTGAAAAGGGTCTGATTTCGGTGGGGAGAGAGTGTGATGGAGTGGTTATGAGGTGGTGAGGAGGATGGTGCAAGATATAAGGATCTATCAGACCAAGTCTTCATGCATTTGAATGTTGAATTTTGAATTTCTATACAAATGATCTCTTGGGTTGATTCTAGAGTATAGTGGCCGATTTTATCATGCCAAACAAGGGTTAGGATAGTGGTCTAGTATTAATTAATTAGGTGGAACAATAGCTAAAAGAATTAGCATGCTAATCACCAAGATGGGTCAAAGGTGAGTTGGCAAGTCCTAGTTTGTTCTTCTAGGGTTGTGGCCGAAAATGCATGATAAATGGTAGGAGAAAATTGATTATCTAGTAATTTAATAACCCTTAAAAGCCTTACTAATCCTGTAATAATTAGTGAGCTAACCCCTTAATTAAATAACTTAAATGAGTTCATTTCTTAATCACCTCAAATAATTAATAAATCCTCAAACCTCCTTACTAACTTAAATGGACTTACTTGCTAGCTAAAATAACTTCTGGAAATATTTTCTGGATCTTAAATTCTATCTCAAAACTCCAACTCCGGTCCGGCCTCAATGAAATAACTGAAATGCTAAGAAATCAAACTACTGAACTGAAATAATAAATAATTAACTTCAAACAAATGCATTTAAAATAATTATGCAATGAAGTCAATTAAATTTAAAATCTAGAATTATGCATGGCTTATACGTCTACTGATTTACGGGTTCTACAGGTTGCATATGAGGAGGTATATTGAGTGGAATTGTGAACATGCATTGCACCGTAAGAGTTTTTATGATTCATAATGAATACAATTTTAAGGAGGATAAATTGTTTATTCTAAATTCATTGCATGAGTTACGCTCTGGTGATGCATATAGTGCTGTCTTTATCTTTGATAAAATGCATGATTATATGTGTTTGTTGCGTATGTTAAGAGGTGTAGTGAAGGGTGCATTGGATATGGGGAAAGGGCATCTAAGTTAGATTCTTAGGTGTTGCATCAATTATGGATTTCATTTGGTGTCGTACACGTGTATGGATTTCATTTGCATCAGGCACCGTGTGCAAATGTTTGGGGGAAGATTAAGATGCGTTGTTGCCTTGGACTTTCAAGCTTGATTATAATTAAAGATGATGAATCAAGCATATTCAAGCTTGAAATGGAGTTCAACAAAGAATATACCGAAGAACCTATAAAGAGGAGATGTAGCAAGAAGTTTAAATAAGCACTTCAAGGACTCATGATGAGCTACAAGAAAGTTCTACAAATGGGGTGTCTAATTTAAAGGAGTTTGGGGAACATGGACACAACAATGGAAGTCTTTGGAATGTATTCAAGTATTAAATGACATGAGGACAGCAGCATGCGCGCCCCAGCACAGATCTCGCGCCCTCGCGCGCGCATTCACGCATAGGGGCAGCAAGGGCGCGCCATCGCGCCACTTCGGCGCGGCCCGGCGCATTGCGCTGCGCGCCATGGCGACAACCGGCGTTGCCGCGCGTTAGGTGGCAGTATACCGCGCGCATCGCGTGCGTCTCGTGCTACCGCGCGCACTTCCGTGTAGAAATTGTTCACAACTTTTTTTATGAATTTTTACAGTACTTTTTGTATTTTATTGTTTATATAATGCATTGTAAGGACCATAAACGAAATTATTGAATGATATATCAAAGTTCTTGAGATTTCTCTCAAATTTACAAGGCAAAAGCTTTGTCTTCAAAATCAAATCAAACTTATCAAAGATTGCATCTTTGTGGTGTTTGTCGATTGTTTTTCGCACGGATTGTCAAAACAAGTTGATTTGAATCTTTGTACGACGAATAGCAAACACGATTAAAATCAAATTGCGCCCTCAATTTAATAACGAACAAAGAATCGTTGTTGTCCCGATCTTTTGAATCAAGTGTGTGTGTTGTGATATTAACCTCTAAACTATGAAAAGTCTAGCAACAAATAATCACGAGATAAACAACCGAGATTATAACGAACCTTCGAAGAACAAGTCGACGACAATCCGCACAAGCACGATCAACAAACGCCACAAAGTTAAAAACTTTGATAATTTGATTTTTGTTTGACAAAGCAAAAGCTTTAATTGTTTAAGAGAAAACTCAAGAAAATGATAAAATATCAATAATAATCTGAATAGTGTTCAAATTGAAGAAAAGTGTTTGAGAGAAAACGTCAAGGAAAGCATGGGACCCTTTGGAGTTGCCGGAGGGACCAATCACGAGGGGACGATTGAAGAAGTTCAAGAAGCGTTGCACGGACTTATGAGCAATGAAGAAGGACTTACAAGCAAGGAGCAGAGTGCTGAAGGGTTTGTGCATGGGATTGAGTTCGGAAGGCATAGGAACAACATTCAACTGATGAACGAAGAAAAGTGGCAGAATGCTTCGCGCCCGAGCGGTAAAAAACTACCGCCCGCGCCAGATGTGACTGTCCAAGACGTGATTTCCAGAACACCAGGCGCACGAGCGGCAACATTCTACCACCCGAGCGCGAATAGTGCAGAGCCCTTGGCGCTCGAGCGGTAATATTCTATCGCCCGCGCGAACCAGTTCCGGAAAAATCCTAGTTTCCTAGTTAGAGTTTTGTTATTTTGGTAACTATATTTGCAATCTTTTTCTAATATGTAGAATTTGCAGAAATTTGAACACTATTCAGATTATTATTGATATTTTATCATTGTTCTTGAGTTTTCTCTCAAACAATTAACTTTTTGCTTGTCAAACAAAAATCAAACTTATCAAAGTTTTTAACTTTGTGGCGTTTGCGATCGTGCTGTGCGGATTGTCGACTTGTTCTTCGAAGGTTCGCTATAATCTCGGTTGTTTATCTCGTGATTATTTGTTGCTAGACTTTTCATAGTTTAGAGGTGAAAATCACAACACACACACTTGATTCAAAAGATCGGGACAACAACGATTCTTTGTTCGTTATTAAATTGAGGGCGTGATTTGATTTTAATCGTGTTTGCTATTCGTCGTACAAAGATTCACGTCAACTTGTTTGACAATCCGTGCGAAAAACAATCGACAAACGCCACAAAGATGCAATCTTTGATAAGTTTGATTTGATTTTGAAGACAAAGCTTTTGCCTTGTAAATTTGAGAAATCTCATGAACTTTGATATATCATTCAATAATTTCGTTCATGGTCCTTACAATGCATTATATAAACAATAAAATACAAAAAGTAGTGTAAAAGTCATAAAGAAAGTTGTGAACAATTTCTACACGGAAGTGCACTCGGTTAGGACGAGAACTCGCGCGATGGCGCGCGGTATGCTGCACCTAACGCGCGGCAACGCCGGTTGTGGCGCCATGGCGCGCGCGCAATGCTCGCGGCCGCGCCGGAAGTGGCACGATGGCGCGCCACTTGCTGCCCCTATGCTTGAATGTGCGCGCGGGGGCGAGATCTTGTGCTGGGGCGCGCATGCTGCTGTCCTCATGGTCATTTAACTTGAATAACATTCCAAACACTTCCATTGTTGTGTCCATGTTCCCCAAACTCCTTTAAATTAGACACCCCATTGTAGAACTTTCTTTGTAGCCCATCATGAGTTCTTGAAGTGCTTCTTTAAACTTCTTGCTACATCTCCTCGTTATAGGTCCTTCGGTATATTCTTTGTTGAACTCCACCACTTGCTTGAATATGCTTGATTCATCATCTTTTATCACAATCAAGCTTGAAAGTCCAAGGCAACAACGCATCTTAAATCTTCCCCCAACATTTGCACACGGTGCCTAGCCAGATTCATATCATACTCCCTTCTTCAAAAGATTTGTCCTCAAATCTTGTCTACCTACGCAAAAAAAAACAAAGCAAGTTAGTAATAACAAAATTTATATGACCAACATGCTTACCTTCTGGTTCAAGTTTGTAGACGCTATCATTTACTCGCTCCATCAGCACTAGAAACCCCAACTTCACGGTCGCCTTCCATATGTATGCAACCAACACATATAATCATGCATTATATCTATTGTTCTAGTTATTTCATAGCTACCAATCAAACAATGTTATGTGCCTTATTATCAAGTAACAACTCATGCAATATGTTATTTCAAACCACTACAATATGCTTCACCATCATATAATTCATTCAATGAATATAACATGAACATTTTATTCTCCTTATAAATACATTCATCATGAACATAGAAATTTTTACATTCATTCATACTCTTTTCCCTAATATCACCAAACAAATAATAATCATGCAATAGAACATGCTAAATTTACTATCTATACAATCCTTAACACAACACGGATTTAAGTCTAATGCATACAATTCATTGCCATGACAAAAACATCAAATGACATTCTCTGAACACTCCAAATCAATAACATTCGAATTTAGTTCACACAATATATAGCCATTTTCAATTCTATGACACTTTGGCAAAATTATCAAACCACAGTCATGCTTACTAAATGTAACACTTTCAACCTGTTCTACAAAATCTTGAAAACAATACAACACAAAATTAAAGTAAGGAAGCAAATCATACCTCACAATTGTTGCGTTGGCAACTAACCTTACCTCATCTCGAATGATCCTGAATTCATATGGATCATCCCATGGTATTCTCACATTATCAACACTTGCTTTTCTCTTCATCATGTCATCACAATAATCCTGCAAAGAATAATTAACATCGCTCGGGATTGAACCGGCTATATCATCACAATGACAATAAACCACTTTGTACAAAGGTACTTAAAGGGTTTATTCAAAAATACATAAGTCTCAACCTCACTCTTTTTACTCTTTTGGGCCTTCAAATTATATTTCTTTTCGTTTTCTTTTCCTTTGGCCTCTTTTTTCTCCTTTTCTTTATCATATTTTTCATCTTTTTTTTTTCATGGCCATCTCACTCTTTTGTTCTCTCTTTCTTTCGGCCATTTTAATTTCTTTTTCACTCACTTCAAGAATAAATTTCAATTGATCCTCAAGAACACTTGGATTCAATTGAACCAATGAAACATTTGGTTCCTCAACAAATTTATGTACAATAACTTCTCGTTGCTTTCTTTCCTCCATAGTAGACAAATTAGGCATTTCTTCACCACTCAATATTCAGCTTCCACTGTACACAATTTAACATCATTCGAATCATCAACTAGTGGAATACTATCATCAACAACTTTCTCAACAACAACTTCAAATTCAGGTTCTTCTACAACCTCAATTTCATGTTCAAATTCTCCAACAATCTCAACCTCCACTTGAGATTTAAGTTCAACCAACGACCTACTACTGTCAGCTCCTTACGTTGACATTGGCTAGTATCATGCCCAAATTTTAAACACCAACAACATATAATATCAAAATACTAGAATTTGAGTTTTTACTTGTACCTTGATATTCATATTTGCTAGCTTCACATCTCGACTGCTCCATTGGACTAGCAATGATTTTCTCTCCCGGTTGCTACACCCACTACTCTCCTCACATCCCCCTATCATCATCACGATGCAAATACAATGATCTATTCCCTCCAAACTTCTATGTCGCCTATCCTCATCATATTGCCTATCATGTATTTCCTCTTTTCACTCCGCCTATACCTCTCACGTAGAGGCTTAAACTCCTTCTCCCATATTCTATCCAACCCTCTCAACATTGTTTGAAATTGACATTCGTCAACCATTATACCTGCAAGAAAGGTTAGTAAAATAATAAAGAATAAGTTTTCTCCACGAATCCTCACTGGTCACTCCAATGAAAAATTCACTCGACTCTTTTTTTTCACACTTCAAAATACTCACCGGTCACTCCAAAGAAATAACGCTCGCACTCAAGTGTTTTCACTCAAATTTGATAGTTCTTCTAAGATGTGCTCAAGCATTGTACTTGTATATCAAACCAGTTAGACTCAACTCGTGGACACTCGCAACAGTCTCACTTAGACTGTGCAAAGCCAAGAAATTTGATATTTTTTTTATTGTACTCGAAAATATATGGTGCACTCGAAAATTCCAAGGAACAAACACAGAATTTTCGAAAATTCACAGATCCACAAAAACTAAGAACGATAGGATAACGCAGATCTGAAAACAGAAACGAAAGGAAGGATAACACAGATCTGAAAAGAACAAAAGATAACACTGATCTGAAAACACAACGAAATTTTATAAAGATCTGAAAATAGAAACGAAAGGATAACACAGATCTGATAACAGAACAGATTTTTTTTTTTTTTTTTTTTTTAGACAGATCTGAAAATGAAGAACAAGATACTTACTTGAATTCAATGAGCCAAAGCTCTAATACCAAATGATGCGAATCCTCGTACGTATGAAAAGCAAACACGATTATTGAAATCGAGCTCTCAATTCAATAACGAACAAGAATCGATTATGTTGTCCCGGTCTTTTGAAACAAGTAACGATTGTGATATTCACCTCTAAGCGATTATAATTAGCAACAAATATCAACGATAATAACAATCAAATTTCAAACGAACCTTCAAAGAACTTGTTTTGACAATCGTGCGAAAAACAATCGACAAACGCCACAAAGATGCAATCTTTGATAAGTTTGATTTGATTTTGAAGACAAAGCTTTTGCCTTGTAAATTTGAGAGAAATCTCAAGAACTTTGATATATCATTCAATAATTTCGTTCATGGTCCTTACAATGCATTATAAACAATAAAATACAAAAGTAGTGTAAAAAGTCATAATGAAAGTTGTGAACAATTTCTACACGGAAGTGCGCGCGGTAGCACGAGAACTCGCGCGATGGCGTGCGGTATGCTGCACCTAACGCGCGGCAACGCCGGTTGTGGCGCCATGGCGCGCGCGCAATGCGCGCGGCCGCGCCGGAAGTGGCGCGATGGCGCGCCACTTGCTGCCCTATGCGTGAATGTGCGCGCGGGGGCGAGATCTTGTGCTGGGGCGCGCATGCTGCTGTCCTCATGGTCATTAATACTTGAATAACATTCCAAACACTTCCATTGTGTGTCCATGTTCCCCAAACTCCTTTAAATTAGACACCCCATTTGTAGAACTTTCTTTGTAGCCCATCATGAGTCCTTGAAGTGCTTCTTTAAACTTCTTGCTACAACTCCTTGTTATAGGTCCTTCGGTATATTCTTTGTTGAACTCCACCACTTGCTTGAATATGCTTGATTCATCATCTTTATCACAATCAAGCTTGAAAGTCCAAGGCAACAACGCATCTTAAATCTTCCCCCAAACATTTGCACACGGTGCCTAGCCAGATTCATATCAAATGTTCCATTCCATTGGGGCGAGGAGCAAGAGAAGTCTTTTAGTCTTATTAAGAAAAAATTGATTAATGCTCCTTTACTTGTTTTACCTGACTTTGCTAATACCTTTGAAATTGAATGTGATGCTTCAGGTGTACGTATTGGTGGAGTGCTGATGCAAGAGGACGGCCGGTGGCATATTTTAGTGAAAAAAAAGCTTAATGGAGCAGCTTAACTATCTGAATATGACAAGGAGCTCTATGCACTTGTGAGGACTCTAGAGATGTGGCAACACTACTTGAGGCCTAGGAGTTTGTGATCCATACGGATCATGAGTCTCTAAAGCACCTTATGTAATGCCCTAGATTGTATGTGGATAAAATGAAAAGATGAAGTGTTGCTTGAAGAAAGGGACATCACCCGCGCCTAGAGAAGCACCGCACCCGCGGTGCATGGACAGAAAATTGGTCATGTTACAGTAGGATCACCGCACCCGCGGTCCAAGAAGGAGTGCACCCGTGGTTGATGGACAGAGAGTTGGAAAGTATTTACAGAAATGACACCACCCGCGGTGCAAACGTAACCGCACCCGCGGTAATGTACCGCACCGCGGTCTTATATGTACCGCACCGCGGTCGTCGAATTTCAGAAAATGAAAGGCATGTCGTGGGCACAGCGCACCCGCGGTGAAGAGTGACCGCACCCGCGGTGCTGCATGCGAGAAATCCACCTTTGAATTCCATGAAGACACATGGCACTATATATATATATATATAATTGTGCTGAGTCTTCACTTTCACCATTTTCCATCAGCTGAAAACGTGAGAGAGTGGGGAGAAGCTTCAACTCCTTATGCTTTAAGGTTGTGATTTTGAAAGAATTACATATCCAAACTTTAATCCAAGTTGAGATTCTTGTTCCTCTTGACAAGGGCTCCAAAAGGGTATACTTTCTATATCTTTTCAGCATGTTTTGAAGTTAACATGTGGGAGGAAATTCAGATATGTTTGTGATTATATGTTCTTGAGATTATAGATGTCGTAGAATCGTAAACGGATCGGTTATTGGATGTCGTATGCAATTTATGGAATTCCAGCTTACATGTGCATGAGATTATGCAGATTTTCAGAGTTTGAAATGGGAATGGTATTGACTATGAGTTGAGGATATATATGTTAAGATTTGAATTGATCGGTATCAAGAAACTATGCCATTATACCGTCAATTGTATCAAGATTTGATATTGAACCGTACTAGTATTAGTTGAGTTGTGATTTGATATTGTGCATCTCAACATTCATTTCAGATTTGATAGTGACAGATTCGTCATCGAGACTTCGACATCGACAGACATTGTACGACGAAAGGTATAATGCATGTTTGTTTGGGGAAGACACGACTCAAATAGATTCAATTTGAGTTTCCCAACAAAACCACATACTAGATTAGTTGCTTGTCTTTTGACATGATTATGATTTGTTTATGGATTGTATTCAAATCTTTTGATATGATTATGCATTAATAGATTTATATTCATGCATTTGAGATAGGAGAGTCATTGGCAGATTTGCCAAACTTCTAGACGTTCGGTGTATCGACGCATAGGAGCAGACATCCTCCGATTGTAGACATTCAATACAGACATGACCGAAGTCTAGGAATAAGACGTACAGTTACCCCGATTGGGAGGGTAGGTGACAGACAGTGACGTCTTATTCACACCGGGATCCCTAGAGTAGAGTCGATTCGAGTCAAGATATGATTTGATTTGAGTTGCATGTTTAGATAGATCGGTTTCATAGACTATGGAGCCATTGTTATTGCTTTCATGCATGATTTATGATTATATCAGCATGCATACATGTTTTATACTGGGATTTGTTCTCACCGGAGTTTCCGGCTGTTGTTATGTCTGTATGTGTGCATAACAACAGGTGGGGCAGGATCAGGGTCGCGACAGAGATGAGAGATCAAGATAGCGTGGTGACTACGGGCGCAGAAGATTACTAGTGGTTTGTATTAAACATAGTGATGTGTTGGTAGTAAGACATGACATGTATATTATATGTGTTGTAATTAAATAAGAAAGATATTATGTTTAGTGTTACATTTGAATTAATGTTAAAAAGCAAAATTTGACCCACATTTTTAATAAAGATCCATTAATCCCAAAAATTGAGTTAGAGCCCGGGTCCCCACAACAGGTGGTATCAGAGCAGTAGGTTCTGTAGACTGAGATAGAATAGAATGAGCGGGGTAGATCGAGTCTTCTTCCTTGCTTTTGATGTGCTAGCATGATTTAATGCTTTCCCTATTATATGTTGTATTGTATCTGAGTTGATTTACAGCATATACTTGTAAAGACTGAATCAGAACCGATTCTGGATCAGAGGAGGGCTGAGACAGATTGTATAGATTGTATCCTAATCTGTTTGATAATCAGATATGCCGCCTAGAAGAATACCACAACCAGCTGCAGGTCAAGTGCCGGAACAGGGTAGTACGTCAGGTACTCAGATGGACGTTACTGCGACACCGATGGAGACTTTGTTGAAGAGATTTCAATCATTCCATCCACCTACCTTGAAGGGCACAGAAAATGCAGTGGATTGCGAAAGCTGGTTGGATGATATAGAGATGTTATTTGAATCACTTGCCTATACAGATGAACGTAGAGTGAAGCTGGTTGGGCATCAATTGCAAGAAGTGGCCAAGAGTTGGTGGCTAACAGCGAAACGAGCCTTAGAACATCGAGGTATTGATATTACTTGGAAAGTCTTTAAAGATGAATTTTATCAACGTTTCTTTCCAGTGTCGTATCGAAAAGACAAAGGGGCCGAGTTCGCCAACTTGAGACAGGGCCAGTGGAACATAGAGGAGTATGTTGCCAAATTCGTCCTTACTTCGATTTGCACCTCACGTAGCAGGGAATGATGAGGCAGTTGCAGATCAATTCATAAATGGTTTGAATCCGGATATCTTTACCCAGTGAACACGGGGCGACCCAACACTTTTTCTGAGGCGCTGAATCGAGCAAAGGGAGCAGAGGCTGGCTTGATTAGACAGCGAGGAGCTTCCTATAGTGTTCAGGGTCAGAGACCGCCACAGCCTGCCGCACAGTTTCCACCACCTCCTCCTCGATTGATGATAGTGGAAGTAGTAGTAGGGCAGAAGGATTTTCTGAAGGCAAAGGGCAGACAGTTTAAGAAGTCAGGGAGCAGTTCGTCGAGCTCCAGTGGGTCAAGACAGAGAGGTCCTGGCCAGAGTGCAGAGTATACTGGTGTTTATTGCAGTTCTTGTGGTGGTAGGCATGCCACTGAGCAGTGTCAGGGAGTGATGGGCAGATGCAACCTATGTAGGCAACAGGGACACTTTGCCAGAGTCTGTCCCCAGAGAGGTGCACAGAGATTTCAGGGTGCAGGGTCATCAGCATCAGTGACTCAGCCTGAGAGGCAAGCTTCGTCTGTCCATTCTTTCCAGCCCACGCCTACACAGTCCCAGCCTAGAGCCAGAGGTGGCCAGACAGTGAGCCAACCTCCCAGACAACAAGCTCAGGTGTTTGCATTGACGGAAGAGCAAGCCCAAGATGCACCAGATGATGTGATTGCAGGTAACTGTTTTCTTTGCGGTTATCCTGCATATGTATTGATAGATACAGGTGCATCACATACATTCATATCAGAACGTTTTGCATTGACACATGCATTGCCTGTCGAGTCATTGTCTACTGTAGTGTCTATTTCTTCTCCGTTGGGAAGTGGTCTGATATCTGTGACTTCAGTTAGACATTGTGTACTACAGTTTGAAGGGCATGAGATCGATTTAGAATGTGTTGTACTTGGTTTATCTGATTTTGATTGTATTGTCGGGATTGACATGTTGACTAAGTACAGAGCCACCGTAGACTGTTTTCACAAGATTGTCAGATTCAGACCTGAAATGACAGAGGAGTGGAAATTCTATGGTAAGGGTTCCAGATCTCGGATTCCCTTAGTATCTGCTCTGACTATGAGTAGATTGTTGCAGCAAGGAGCAGAAGGGTTCCTTATTTATTCAGTAGATTTACTGAAATCGAGCCCGGCATTGGCAGATTTGCCAGTAGTACGGGAGTTTGCAGATGTATTTCCTGACGAGATTCCAGGGTTACCTCCAGCCCGAGAGGTAGATTTTAGTATTGATCTTATTCCAGGTACCGCTCCTATATCTCGAGCTCCGTATAGGATGGCGCCTATAGAGTTGAAGGAATTGAAAGCACAACTAGAAGATCTTCTAGCCAAGGGATATATCAGACCCAGTGTATCTCCTTGGGGTGCACCAGTGCTATTTGCGAAAGAAAGACGGTTCTATGAGATTGTGTATAGATTACAGGCAGCTGAACAAGGCAACGATAAAGAACAAATATCCTTTGCCTCGTATCGACGACTTATTTGATCAGTTGCAGGGATCATCTATCTATTCCAAGACGATCTGAGATCTGGATATCACCAGCTGCGAGTACGAGATTGATATACCAAGACAGCATTCCGAACCAGGTATGGACATTACGAATTTATTGTCATGCCTTTTGGTTAACGAATGCTCCAGCGGTGTTCATGGGGTTGATGAACCGTGTCTTTCAGAGGTATTTAGATGAGTTTGTGATTGTTTTTATTGATGATATTTTGGTGTATTCAAAGAATTGGATGAGCATGCCAATCATTTGAGAATTGTGTTGCAAACATTGAGAAATGAAAGATTGTATGCTAAACTGTCAAAGTGTGAGTTTTGGCTGAGACAGGTTGTCTTCTTGGGTCATATCATATCTGGAGACGGTATTTCTGTAGATCCGAGTAAAGTGGAAGCTGTGATCAGTTGGCCGAGACCGACTTTGTGCCAGAGATACGCAGTTTCATGGGTCTAGCAGGGTACTATAGACGATTCATCAAAGATTTCTCCAGTATTGCGAAGCCATTACCCAGTTGACACAGAAAAATGCGCCGTTTGTGTGGTCTGCGGATTGTGAATCTAGTTTCCTAGAGTTGAAGAAGAGGCTGACCAGTGCACCTGTCTTGATGATTCCTTCGGGTACTGGTTTTTCGTTGTATTTGTGATGCATCTCACAGAGGGCTGGGATGTGTTCTTATGCAGCGTGGTCATGTGATCGCATATGCCTCTAGACAGCTGAAGCCACACGAGATTCGATACCCCATTCATGATCTTGAATTGGCGGCTATTGTATTTGCCTTGAAAATTGGCGTCATTATCTTTATGGTGAGAAATTTGAGATTTACTCTGACCATAAAAGTATGAAGTATCTATTTTCAGTCAGAGTTGAACATGAGGCAGCGTAGATGGCTTGATCTACTGAAAGATTTTGATTGCGAGATCAAGTACTATCCAGGGAAGTCAAATGCAGCAGCAGATGCCTTGAGTCGAAAGGTTTGTGCTCTATCCTTATCGACCATAGGTGTGACTAATAGATTGAAGACTGTTGTTTGTCTGGATTAGCATTTGATACAAGTAGTAGACCATTGCTACTTGCTTCGATTCAAGTTGAACAAGATTTGATTTTGCGAATCAAAGAAGCGCAGAGAACTGATCAGAATATTAAGAAGTCGATTCAGATGGCTAAATGTGACACCCTTGACCGATTTTAATAAAATAACAGCGGAATTTAAATAAACATTTCTTTGAAGGGAGGAAGGATTTAAAAATTTTCTTGACAACCACATAAATTCACTTTTTACAAACAAAAGTATATACATGATCAATGAAATGATAAAACAAAAATACAAAATCATTTGTATGATCATGTATATACTTTTGTTTGTAAAAGTGAATTTATGTGGTTGTCAAGAAAATTTTTAAATCCTTCCTCCCTTCAAAGAAATGTTTATTTAAATTCCACTGTTATTTTATTAAAATCAGTCAAGGGTGTCACATTTAGTGGTATCAGAGCACCGTTCTTTGGACCAATGCATATGACTTCGTCTTTTCAACGGTCCGAATATGTCTTTTCTTGCATCTATTTATTTTTATCGATTGATATGTATTATGTGAGCACATTGTAGGAGTTATGCCTCCTAAGAGAAAGGCTTCAGAGGGTGAGGATAGTTCTTCATCTAGAGTTGTCGACGAGTTCGGCAAGTTATTGAAAGAGCAAGCCAAGGTCCATAGTGAGCAGATCAACAGTTACTCCGTATGCAAGGTACAGGTCAAGTAGAGGCCAAGGAAGAGACCAAGTGGTTCAAACAGTTGGAACCGATTGATATGTATTATGTGAGCACATTGTAGGAGTTATGCCTCCTAAGAGAAAGGCTTCAGAGGGTGAGGATAGTTCTTCATCTAGAGTTGTCGACGAGTTCGGCAAGTTATTGAAAGAGCAAGCCAAGGTCCATAGTGAGCAGATCCAATAGTACTCGTATGCAAGGTACAGGTCAAGGTAGAGGCCAAGAGAGACAAAGTGGTTCAAACAGTTGGAACCGATGGGGTATTTACTGCGTTCAAGAGAATGGATCCGCCTGAGTTTGCAGGAAGCACTGATCCATTGGTGGCTGTAGAGTGGATCAAAGCACTTGAGGCTATTTTTGATCATCTCAACTATGGGGACAAAGACAGAATCATTTGTGCAGTGTTCATGTTAGTCAAGGCAGCACGCATTTGGTGGAATGCTACCAAGGTTAGTGTGGATATTTCGACATTGAAGTGGCAAGAGTTCACTGATCTTTTCTATGACAAGTACTTCCCAGACGCACTTCGAGCTAGGAAGGTGGCAGAGTTCTTGGAGCTTCAACAGGGAGGTTTGAATGTCGATGAGTATATTCTGAAGTTCGAGGAGGGCTGTCGTTTGCCCCGTATATTGCTTCCAACGACAAGGATAAAGGTGCTCATTTCATTAGAGGCCTTCGAGCAGAGATCCGAGAGACCTCAACATGTCGAAAGCCGTGACATTCAAGGAGATTGTGGCCAAGGCTTTGTTGGCCGAGCAAGATGAGAAAGACATTGCTAGAGAGAGACAGGCGAGGCAGCAGCAGGCTATGGCTCAGAGAACTCAAGGTTCAAGCCAAAGAGGAAAAGATAGATTCAAAGGGAAATGCTAGATGGAACCGAGTTTTAAAGTACCAGCAATTTCATTTGATCCAGAGAAGCCATTGTGTCCCAAGTGCAATAGGCCTCATAGAGGTGAGTGCAGGTTTGGTTCTTATACTTGTTACCGATGTGGCACTGCAGGCCATATTGCCAAAGATTGCCGAGAGGATCGGGTAAAGAGAAGGTGCAGGGTCGCATCTTCACTATGACGAAGGAAGGTATAAATCCTGATTCTTCCGTGATCTCTAGTACTATTTTAATTTCAGGCAGAGTAGCTATGACATTGATTGATACAGGTGCTACTTATTCTTTATGTCTGAATTATTTTTGAGATCTTTGGGTATAGTTTCTGTTATTCCCCTCCAGTTTAATGTTGTATTGACTTCGGGAGATGTGTTGTGCCCACGTCTATTGTGAATTCATGTTCTGTACAAGCTCTTAGCATATCTTCTAGAATCTGAATAACTCTCTGATTGACCGTCACTCTGGGGGTGATATGCTGTACTGAATGCTAACCGTGTACCCAAGGCTCTGTGCAAACTCTTCCAAAACTCTGAAGTAAATCTAGGGTCACGATCAGACACAATCGACACAGGAACCATGAAGTCTAACAATCTCTATATACTCTTCGGCATACTGATTCATGAAATACGTCGTCTTAACTGGGAGAAAACAACAAAATCCTCTGAACCACTGGGCAATGCAAGAACTTGACGTCAACTTATCTTTCAACTCTTGGAATGAACTTTGGCAATCATTGGACTACTCAAACTTCACAGTCTTCGTTAGATTGGTTAACGGCAGGGCAATCTTGGAAAAATCTGAATGAAACGACGATAATAACCCGCCAAACCAAGAAAACTGTGTACCATCTGATACATTGGTAGGAATAGACCACTTCTGAATCGCCTCAATCTTTACTGGTGTCAACGCTATACCATCCTTCGAACAACATGGCCTAAGAAAGAAATCGCTCCAACAAGAACTCACATTTCTTACAGCTTAGCATACAACCTCTTCTCTCAACAACTGAAGAACAACTCTGAGGTGCTCTGAATGAAGCTCTCTGGTATTGGAATAAATCAATATGTCATCGATGAAAACAATGACAAAGCTATCCAAATACGGCTTGAACACTCAGTTCATCAGATCCATGAAGACTGAAGGAGCATTAGTCAGACCAAAAGACATCACAAGAAATTCATAATGACCATACCTGGTCCGGAACGCCGTCTTAGGGATATCAGACACCTTCAACTGATAATAGCCAGATCGCAAATCAATCTCGAAAACCTGTAGCCCCTTGCAGTTGGTCAAAAAGATCATCTATCCGTGGCAACGGATATTTATTCTTGATAGTCACTTTGTTGATCTCTCTGTAATCAATACAAAGCCGCAAAGACCCATCTTTCTTTTTGACGAAAAGAACCGGAGCTCCCCATGGCGAAGAACTCGGCCGAATGAAACCTTTATCCAAATGATCCTGCAACTGCGTCTTCAACTCTTTCAACTCTGTTGGGGCTATTCTATACGGAGCCTTAGAAATAGGAACCGTACCTGGAACTAGATCAATCACAAACTCCACATCTCTGTCTGGCGGCAAACCCGGCACATCATCCTCAAAAACATTAGGGAACTCTCTCACCACATCAATATCATCAATATTCAATTTCACAATTCTATCCACATCCACAATCGAAGCCAAAAACCCATCACAACCTCTAAACAACAACTTCTAACACTCAAGACACGAATAAAGGAAAAAACCAGCGAAGTACCTGTACTGCAAGCATACCTTCCCTTATTTGCATCATTTGCAAATTTCACTGTCTTGGCAACGCAATCAATCACTGCGCGGTAAGTTGATAGCCATCCATGCCAAGTACAATATCAACGCAACCAGTAGGAAAACAATCAAATCGGAATAAACCACTCGCTCATCAATTTGAACAGAACATGATTCACAATAGACGTCGGGCACAACACATCTCCCGAAGTCATACAACATTAACTGAGAGGGGAATAACAGAAGGAAATATACCCAAAGATCTCAAAATAATTCAGACATAAAGAATGAGTAGCACCTGTATCAATCAATGTCATAGCTACTCTGCCTGAAATTAAAATAGGTACTAGAGATCACGGAAGAATCAGGATTTATACCTTCCTTCGTCATAGTGAAGATGCGACCCTGCACCTTCTCTTTACCCGATCCTCTCGGACAATCTTTGGCAATATGCCCCTGCCGTTAACCAATCTGACGAGGAAGACTGTGAAGTTTGAGTAGTCCAATGATTGCCAAAGTTCATTCCAAGAGTTGAAAGATAAGTTGACGTCAAGTTCTGCATGCCCAGTGGTTCAGAGGATTTTGTTGTTTTTCTCCCAGTTAAGACGACGTATTTCATGAATCAGTATGCCGAAGAGTATATAGACTAGGAGATTGTTAGACTTCATGGTGCTCCTGTGTCGATTGTGTCTGATCGTGACCCTAGATTGTACTTCAGGTTTGGAAGAGTTTGCACAGAGCCTTGGGTACACGGTTAGCATTCAGTACAGCATATCACCCCCAGAGTGACGTCAATCAGAGAGAGTTATTCAGATTCTAGAAGATATGCTAAGAGCTTGTACTATCTACTATCCTGTAGTTGGGATTCCAAATTGCCTCTTGTAGTTCACGTACAATAATAGCTACCAAGCAATGATGGATGGTACCGTATGAAGCACTTTATGCAGAAAGTGTAGATCGCCATTGTATTGGAATGAGATTGGTGAGAGGAAGATGTTGGGTCCAGAGTTGGTCCAACAGACAGCTGATGTTGTTGCTGTTATTCGAGAGAGGATGAAGACAGCACAATCGAGAAAGAAGAGTTATGCTGATGTGCGTCGTAGGCCGTTGCAGTTTGAGGTGGGCGACCATGTGTTCTTGAAGATAGCACCTCTTAAGGGTGTGATGCGGTTTGGCAAGAAGGGAAAGTTGAGTCCGAGATTTATTGGCCCATTTGAGATCTTGGATAGAGTTGGTGATCGAGCTTACAGGTTAGCACTACCGCCAGATCTTGACAGAGTTCATAATTTTTTCATGTTTCAATGCTCAGGAAGTATATTGCGAATCCTTCCCATGTTCTTCGCCACGAGCCATTGGATTTGACGCGCGAATTTGACGTACCAAGAGATTCCGGTCCAGATTCTGGATCGCAGAGTTAGAGTGTTGAGAAACAAAGAGATCAGCATTGTTAAGTCCTTTGGAGGAATCATCTGATTGAAGAAGCCACGTGGGAACAAGGGATGAGATGAAAGATGAGTCATGAGTTGTTTGCGTATTGACATCAATTTCGAGGCAAAATTCCCTTAAGGAGGGGAGATTGTAATAGCCACGCTGGTGTACGGTACGGTTTAAGATTTCGTATGATTATGACTATTGGTTGAGTTTTAGTATAGTGTGATGTTAAAAGTGTGTTATGGGTCATAGTATTGTTGTTATTATTGTTTTTGTGGCATTGTTGATTTAGTTGATGTGTAGTTGTATTGTATCAGCGTTTCGATTCGATCTTTGTTGATAGAGTGGTTGTTGGATGCAGAGGGGACCGCTCCCGCAGTCATATAGGTACCGCACCCGCTGTCTCATGTTCAAATTGTGATGTTTTTCCAGTAGCTTCACCGCACCCGCGGTCATAGTGCAGCGCACCGCGGTGGGATTGGCGAGACAGAGCGCACCCGCGGTCTTTTATGGAGCGCACCTACGGTCGACATTTTTAGATTTTTGGATGAGTTGCCGAAGGCATAGCGCACCCGCGGTGCATGGGCTAGTGCACCCCGGTCTGTGAACAGTAAAAGTCGTGTTTTTGGGTTTTAAGATATAAAATAGGTGGAGACTTCACTTTCTCTCATTTCTTTCCCATTCTCTCGGTTTCTTCAGAGCAAGGAAGCTAGGGTTCCTTTCTTCATTCCTTCCTTGATTCAAGCATTTTGTTGGATTATGAAGTGAGATCAAGATAGTTTTGGGGTTCAGGGAAGCTAAGGTAAGCTTTGGTCTAGTTTATTAGTTTTTGTGTGGAGATGATTGGGTTGCGTACCAAGGGTTTATGTTGAAGGTGTTCTTGTTGGTTGTAAGTGGAATTTCATTCCTTGTGCTCACATGATAATATGTATGGTGTTTCAATGGTTTTAATGTGCTATTCCCATTTGATTCATGTATGTATTGATACACTTTGTTGTATATTATGGAGACATTTTATGTCTCAATTGCGAAAAAGAGAATACAAGAGAAAAGAGTCTTCAAAGTGTTTGATTAATGCCAAAGACGAGAGTTTAAATGATTTATTGGATTGATAGATAATAGTCAGAGATTGCATGCAATGTTAGGTAGGTGCACGTCGAGCCAAGTGTTGGCCGAGTGTTCACGATGAAACTCTATGTAATAACGATCTTTATTTTATTAATATTTGAATTCATTATATTGGCGCATCTTTATCTGTATCCCATGCTAGTTGCATAGATAAAGTTCTTGAATATACAAATAGTAGAAAGAATATGAGATGCTCATATGATGAGTATCATGAAACTCATATTTGGAATACTGTATATTCTAAACGGTTCCTAGTCGATTAGCCGCCAATAAGAAGGATATAGGCCGCTCGAGTTAGAGACTAGTATCTGCGATGTGAGTACCATGTTTCATTGGTAGGGGACATTGTGATGTCCGAGCATCAGATAGGTGCTCCTGGTAGAGTGCACTGAACAACCCTCCATAAAGGACTTTCCAAGTGGTTCTCACTATCGAGTGGAACGTCCTAGTTTATGGTTGTACATTAGTCCTTATGACCCGGGACAACATTGAGACTCTATGCGCTAGCGTTCACTTTGACTTGTTTACCGACTCTTAGGGGTCATCATGTGGCAAGGTTGGGTGTTACGGCGAAACTAGGAGTCGATGCATTGTAGTCGGGGATTCACCGCTTACTACGGGTAGGGATATCCTATGTGTTTTCATGTGAGCGTGTAGTTTGAAATCTCTGATCAGAGTATGGTTGTAATTATGAAAGGGGTTTCATAGATTACACCATCGATGCAAACTACGACAGACACATAGTATCGATTCATTGACAACTCTCACTAAACCAATAGTTGTCGAATCGGTCGGGATTATGAGTGAAGGGACCGTACTGTACGCTAACCATAATTGAATGGTTCTTGCAGGCACTATCATTGATATCTAGGGAATCATGTAAGCGATGCTGCTAGGCGTTTAACATGATTGGTTGGGTAATATCAGGATGAGTTTGACGTTCTTATATCAAGGGTTGATAAATAAGAATGGAGCAATTGGGGTATGCTCATATAAGGACATGTTTAGTTTAATCACATGGAGATGTGAACTCACGGCTAGTCGTAACAATGAAACCATGAGGGCCACACAAGTACTAGCTTTGTTAATCCGATGAGAAGTAAAATAGTTCAATGTGTTGAACGGCTTATAAATGTGTTATAAGCGTAAAGAAAAAATAGAAGTATGGACTTTTATGAGAGAAAGTAACTTTTAATTTACGAACGTGTTCCTAAAATTAAAAGTTGGCCAAGTAAAGAATGTATTTGTAAATTGTGATTTCATAAAATTATTATGGACTAAATTAAATTAATTCAAGTGTTGAATAATTTAACACTAGTGGGCCTAGTAGAGTCCAAATAATTAAATTAATTCAAGGTTGAATTAATTAAATTACATTGGGCCTTGTAGAGCCCAATTAGAAATAATTATTAAACATAGTGGGCTTGGGTTAAAATCAAGTAAACTTTAAATGGGCTCAAATAGTTTGGGACATTTAAATAAAAGTCCATGGGCCTTGTAATTGTTACAAGCCCAAATGGAATGCATGCTTGGGAGGTGAAAGGTTGTGGATTACTTTGATTAAAAATTGCATGGCATGCTAAAGTTGGTCACTACTTTTACACACACCAAGACAACTCATTCACTCCTTCACTCTCCCCTCCTTGGCCGAAAAATGACACTCATTTTCTCT